>NC_043976.1:37845278-37919028 GCF_902148855.1 Sphaeramia orbicularis | reverse complement strand
AAAAGAAGAAGAAGAGAAAGAAGAAGAAGAAGAAGAAGAAGAAGAAGAAGAAGAAGAAGAAGAAGAGGTTTTTCTAACTCCCATGACTTCGACTGTAACCATGGAAACCTTAAATATACATCCAAAACAAGCACAGTTGAATCACTGATGTTATTTATTTAATTTTCACACAGTAAAAACATACACATAAACACATGTTGGTTAAAATTGTGATGGATGTTTACCAAAAACCCTGGAGGGGCTTAACAAGTGACAACCTCCAGAATTCAAAGATTATTTATGACTGCAGTTAAAAATGTAGAAAAAATATTTGCAAGCTGCACAAAAGCTCATTTTCAACAAACAAAATTCCACAATATACCCAGTTTAGAAATGTATCCCATGTGGAAAATTACCATCACTTCGAAGCAGAGTTTTCACAGCTTTTTTCAACTGAATTTGAATTAGCTCCAGTAGAACAGTCGGCAGGTTCTTCCATGTTTGGGTCGTCTGTATAGAACTCTGAACGGAGTCTGACCGGTACGAGCAGAGGGCGTTCTGATAAGACCACTGCTGGGAGTGGAATACGTGTGGATTTCAATGGTAAAGGAAAAAATATGATTGAAATGTTGAGGCAGTAGCTTTTGAACCCTGTAAAGTCTGAACCATTAAATCACTGACAGAAAATTCCAGTTCTTTGAAACTGGAGCCTTTAGCGGTTCTTCTGGACAACCCCAAAATGTTTTTTCAAATATGAGTTTCCATGTATGAGTTTCAATTTTGTATCATATTTGATACATCGGGTACAACAGCGTATTAGGGCCACATACGAAAAAAAAAACGCTTGTCATTATGAGAATAAAGTCGTTATTCTAACGAGGATAAAGTTTTTATTTAACGAGAATAAAGTCTTTCTTAAACGAGAATAAAGTCATTTAACGAGAATAAACTCATTATTTAATGAGAATAAGATCTTTATTTAACGAGAATAAACTCATTATTTAAAGAGAATAAAGTTGTTATTTAACGACAATAAAGTCTTTATTTAATGAGAATAAAGTCGTTATTTAACAAGAATAAAGTTGTTATTTAACGAGGATAAAGTCATTATTTAACGAGAATAATGTCGTTATTTAATGAAAATAAAGTCATTATTTAACGAGAATAAAGTCATTTAACGAGAATAAACTCATTATTTAATGAGAATAAGATCTTTATTTAACGAGAATAAACTCATTATTTAAAGAGAATAAAGTTGTTATTTAACGACAATAAAGTCTTTATTTAATGAGAATAAAGTCGTTATTTAACGAGAATAAAGTTGTTATTTAACGAGAATAAAGTCATTATTTAATGAGAATAATGTCGTTATTTAATGAAAATAAAGTCATTATTTAACGAGAATAAAGTCATTTAACGAGAATAATGTCGTTATTTAATGAAAATAAAGTCATTATTTGACGAGAATAAAGTCATTTAACGAGAATAAACTCATTATTTAATGAGAATAAGATCTTTATTTAACGAGAATAAACTCATTATTTAAAGAGAATAAAGTTGTTATTTAACGACAATAAAGTCTTTATTTAATGAGAATAAAGTCGTTATTTAACAAGAATAAAGTTGTTATTTAACGAGGATAAAGTCATTATTTAATGAGAATAATGTCGTTATTTAATGAAAATAAAGTCACTATTTAACGAGAATAAAGTCATTTAACGAGAATGTCGTTATTTAATGAAAATAAAGTCATTATTTAACGAGAATAAAGTCATTTAACAAGAATAAACTCATTATTTAAAGAGAATAAAGTTGTTATTTAACGACAATAAAGTCTTTATTTAATGAGAATAAAGTCGTTATTTAACGAGAATAAAGTTGTTATTTAATGAGAATTAAGTCGTTATTTAATGAGAATAAAGTCATTTAACAAGAATAAAGTCGTTATTTAACGAGAATAAAGTTGTTATTTAATGAGAATTAAGTCGTTATTTAATGAGAACTAGAAGCACTTGGAGAGCGCAGACCTCCGCCAAGGCTGATCAGTGCCCCCCCCGTGGGCCCCCCCACCCCCGATCACCACCAAAATTTAATCATTTCTTCCTTATCCCATTTCCAACAAACCCTGAAAATTTCATCCAAATCTGTCCATAACTTTTTGAGTTATGTTGCACACTAACGGACAGACAAACAAACAAACAAACAAACCCTGGCAAAAACATAACCTCCTTGGCGGAGGTAATAAAGTCATTTAACAAGAATAAAGTCATTATTTAACGAGAATAAAGTTATTTAACGAGAATAAAGTCTTTATTTAACGAGAATAAAGTTGTTATTTAACGAGAGTAAAGTCGTTATTTAATGAGAGTAAAGTCGTTATTTAACGAGAATAAAGTCTTTATTTAACGAGAATAAAGTTGTTATTTAACGAGAGTAAAGTCGTTATTTAACGAGAATAAAGTTGTGATTTAACGAGAGTAAAGTCGTTATTTAACGAGAATAAAGTCGTTATATTTCAATAATAGTCATACTATAATGAGCAGTTGTACCCACTCATGGATGTAGAACTGTGAACATTTCGTGCAGTTCTTTCATTTGGGGGTTCGGCTCAAAGGCCAAATACTGAGTCTGTCCTCCATCATCACATTAGTCTGAGGACTGTGAAAACAGTTCACACACATTTGGGTTTGTTGTCAGAACTGAACCGATTTGTAGTAAATTTCCTCTTTTGTGGAGGAGGAACTGCTGCAGTGTTCGTCTGTAGGACTGTCAGTGGAAACACCAGAACTGAACACAGAGGGTTTGTGTTTCTGAACAAACTGGAGATTCCACTGTGAGTTTGGAGTCCAACAGAAGGGAAGTTGCGGCTTCGCTTGTTGCCTTTGCTGTAAAACCGGAAACTGTCGAATTTTCAAAATACTGTGAGCTTAATCTCATAAAAGTGCGACTTTATTCTCGTTAAACAATGACTTTATTCTCATTAATTAACAACTTTATTCTCGTTAAATAATGAGTTTTTTAAAACTACGACCTTATTCTTGTTAAATAATGACTTTATTCTCGTAGTGACAAGCGTATTTATTTTCTTATGTGGCCCTAATATGCCGTCGTAATCAGGTCTTATTGCTCAAATATTATTTTTGAACAAACAAAAACATAATATAACACAGACATGTCTAACAAATTGGTAATTCCTTTTCAAAATTGTCACAGTTCTTCCTCCTTCCTCATTAATGACAGTCTTGTAGTGTCACTGGAAAGGCCTCTGGTGAATGAACTCCTCCCCCTGGTGGATTATCTGTGTATTACATGTATCTAATTGTATACATCAGGTTTTTCAACAAAAAAAAATTCTCTCACTGATCATGTAGAGGGCTTCAAAACTCATGTATCAAATATGATACGTTTGGCATTATAGGGTTAACAGAGCCATAAACAAATTGCCCAGTTTGGACATAATTAACTTGGTAAACACTAGGCACACCCACTTTAGCAACAGGGGCTGAGGGGGGTGTCTACGATCTACACAGAATATTATTCTCAAAACTTGCTTTTGAAGACAAAGAATAGGCTCAAGTTTAGTTTGATGGATGCTGATCCAGGCAATATTAAAGTAATTAGTGTAAGGATATGATGTTTACAAACTACATTTGTAAGATGTCTTGTTCTTGCTGATTTGAGACAAAAACATCAATATTTCCTTCATGTTTAATGGGAGATTGTTCTTTTCAGTCAGATGTGAAGAAAGTAGATGATTAGTTGTGGTAGGAAATTATTATTTACAATCAGAGCAGGAAAAACATTTTAGAAATTTAGAGGAAGAACATTTAACGTCCTTAGACCCAGGGAATGTCAGCAAAGTACAGCTTTTTTTGTTTTTTATGAAATAATTGCCTGTATTGGAAACATCATGAGCAACACTTTTTACAGATGCAGTTTTTAAAATTTTTATGGAATGTCCTTTGTGGTGGACAGTTTTCTTTTCTTTTTTTTTTTGTATAAAGCTGTGAAACTCTTGTTCACAAAGGTTAAAATTCTACTCATGGATAAAATAAATACACTAATAAACTTATGTTTAGAGAAATTAAGTAAAAACCATCTGCAGAAATGTGCAGTTTTCAAAATTGTACAGTAGAGTTGCCACACTGTAATAGACTCATGGAGGGAGGGAGGGAGGGAGGGAGGGAGGGAGAGAAAATAAATGAATATGGCATTTTTTCCACAACTTAAGTTGAAGTCTGTATTCTTTGCACAGACAGTGTTTACATTTTAAAAGCCTTGTTGCATTTGAGAATGCATCCAATGGGGCTTCACAATAAAATCAGGCATGATGTGTTAATTCCATGACAGGAGATATGTGATGTTAGCTAAAATTAGTTTAACCCTTTCATGCATAGTGGCCACTACAGTGGACAGCTGTTCAAAGGTATTCTCTTGTATATTTATAGATTTTGTTTTAGTTCCATATCAGCAAACACAGTGAACACTTATGCATCATCCCATACACTGCAATTCATACAATTACTTTAAGTTTGCTGTTCCAGATAAACCTGATCTGCAGTTACACGTTTGACATTAAACTTTTTTTTTTTTTAATTGCTGATTGTTATTAGACTGTAATTAACAGTTTCAGGGTTTTTTTTTTAAACAAAAAGGCTGTTAAAATGTGAGAAAACATCAGAACAGCACCATTAACTCTTTCATTCTTCAGTGTTTTTATTCCTCCTTAGGCATGAAAAAAACAATGCGATCAAGGTTTTTTTTTCTGTGGAGTTTCAAAAATATCCATGCATTTAATTTCTGAAGTGAAGAAACGTGTTTAAAACCCAATATCAGAAAGGGATATGAAAACAATGACATAAAAACATGTTTAATGCTGCTAATCTGATGTCTTCTCACATTTTAACCTTTTCTAATGCTATTAATTCCTCACTTCATGGAGATAATATGCAAAAAAAAAAAACCTTCTTGTCCAATAAATAACAATTGATTTACACTCAAACATGTTAGTGCAGATCAGGTTTATCAAGAACAGCAAAGTTACAGTAAAGGTCTGAATGTCAGGCTATGAGATGATGCGTAAGTGTCCACTGTGTTGGCTGATATGGAACTAAAACAACAAAACCCATGAATATACAAGAGAACAGCTGGAGAAGAACTGTCCACTGGAGTGACCACTGTGCATGAAAGGGTTAAACATGTTTATTTCATAATTTTCACACAGTATATCAGTAAATATGTGTTTCTTTGCTTCTAAAATTGAACGAATGGTGTCCAGCTGAGTGAACATTTTTGTCACTCCATGAAAAATAGGTTCATAATTTTATTTATTTATTTATTTATTTATTTATTTATTTATTTATTTATTTATTTATTTTTCATGTGTAAAAAGGAATAAAAAGACTCAGGAAAAAAAATCTTCAATAATGCTCTCATAATTTATGCATGTAAGGGTTAATATCCCACATATATCAGCGGCGGTATCGGTAGATATCGGAATCGGAAATTAAGCATTGGACAATATCGGCATATCGGTTTTTGGCAAAAAAAAAGCCAATATCGGACATCCCTAAAGCTAACCAATCTAATTATATTTATCCCAATATAAAACTATATTATAGTATTTGTTACGGCTACTCTTGCATTCAAAAATAAAAAGGGTAAAAAATAAAAATAACAGAGTGGTCTGAGGAGGAGGTCTATGACTCACTAAATTCCTTAATAATCACTGACGGAGATTTTTCTATATTCAAAAAATGATCAAAATTTATTTTCACCAACAAAAATATTCTCCGTGGTTGACTTCTACGTCACAATAATCAAACAACAAAACTTCTTAAACAGATATAGCATATTTAGTGGTAGATAAACTGTCTCACTCCTCACTCCTTCCTCATGACAGTCAGACAAAAAAGCCTGAACCAGCCGTCCTCTCTCCCTAATCACAGGAGGAGGACGGTCTGATCAGGAGCAGGGCGTGAGCAGCTGAAAACAACATGAAATCAATCATAATTCATTAATCAATATGACTATTTGCCTTATTTTGATTTACCATTATCCAAAATACACTGAACAAAAATATAAACGCACCACTTTTGTTTTTGCTCCCATTTTTCATGAGCTGAACTCAAAGATCTAAAACTTTTTCTATGTACACAAAAGGCCTATTTCTCTCAAATATTGTTCATAAATTTGTCTAAATCTGTGTTAGTGAACACTTCTCCTTTGTCCTTTGCTGAGATAATCCATCCACCTCACAGGTGTGGCATATCAAGATGCTGATTAGACAGCAGGATTATTGCACAGGTGTGACTTAGGCTGGCCACAATAAAAGGCCACTCTAAAATGTGCACTTTTACTGTATTGGGTGGTCCAGGGGGGTCAGAAAGCCAGTCAGTATTTGGTGTGACCACCATTTTCCTCACACAGTCTTCTTCATGAATTCTCTGAAACAGCTTTGGAGATGGTTTATGGTAGAGAAATGAACATTCAATTCACAGGCAAAAGCTCTGGTGGAGATTCCTGAAGTCAGCATGCCAACTGCATATTCCCTCAAAACTTGTGACATCTGTGGTATTGTGCTGTGTGATAAAACTGCACATTTTAGAGTGGCCTTTTATTGTGGCCAGCCTGTCACACCTGTGCAAAAATCCTGCTGTCTAATCAGCATCTTGATATGCCACACCTGTGAGGTGGATGGATTATCTCAGCAAAGAAGAAGTGTTCACTAACACAAATTTAGACAGATTTGTGAACAACATTTGAGAGAAATAAACCTTGTGTGTACACAGAAAAAGTTTTAGATCTTTGAGTTCAGCTCATGAAAAATGGGAGCAAAAACAAAAGTGGTGCGTTTATATTTTTGTTCAGTGTATTAACAAATTATATAAGTGGCTCCAACAGTATTTGTCGTTATTGTTTAGTATCCCAGACCCCTGTTAGAAAACAAACACCTGAATCCAACGTGTCCACATACTTTTGTCCATATAGTGAATGTACACCCTCATCATTATGGGGGGGGGGGGGTCTGATCACCCTCCAACCGCTGAGCTCCATCACATCCTTTGACACGACGTTCTGCCAAAGCTGCATCTTTCCACTTGTGAGAACGTTGTTTGAAAGGACTCTTTCTTTCTGGACCTTTTGGATCCGATGCCAGTGACAGGCTGAACTACAGACGACGATGCCACGTCGCACTAATCAAAGCGTTAACTCCGGATCCTGTCGGACTCAACGGCGGAGAAGGTGGAGGCAGATTTCCAGGAAGTGCGTCTGTCGGATTCATTCAGCTCCGGCCAAAGCTTTGGGATGGATCTGTGATGTCGGCTTTAAATCCTTCTGGACGTCAGTGATGCTGACATTTGTCATTTCAGCAGCTTTTACTTCCTCAGTTCTAAAGAAAACACACACACACAGATCTGCGATGAGTTAAAATATACAGGAAATGTCACACAATCTCATACAACACAAAGTACTCGGTACAGAAAGTCTCATGTTTGCAGCATTAAAGGCTTTCTGTTCGATATTAGAACAATACAGAGTTCTATTATAGCGGTGGCTCCTAACGTTTTTTTGTCTCGTGACCCCGTATTTTAACATCGGAAATTTCTGGCGACCCCAGATGTTCAAAACGAAAAAACATTTTTTTGGCAAAAATTAATTTGTTTTTGATCATGTAATAGTTTGCTATACTATGTCGCAGATAACGTTATTTTTAGGCGACATTTAGTAGGCCTGTAACGGTAAACAACATTTTCGGTTCGGTACGTTTTCGGTTTTCAAAGCCACGGTTCATTTTTTTTCGGTTTTGGTACGGGAGTTCTATTATAGAGTTCTATTATAGCAGTGGCTCCTAACGGTTTTTGTCTCGTGACCCCATATTTTAACATCGGAAATTTCTGGCAACCCCACATGTTCAAAACGGAAACATTTTTTTTGGCAAAAATTTATTTGTTTTTGATCATGTAATAGTTTGCTATACTATGTCGTAGATAAACGTTATTTTTAGACGACATTTAGTAGGCCTGTAACGGTAAACAAAATTTTCGGTTCGGTACATTTTCGGTTTTCAAAGCAACAGTTCGGGTTTTTTTTCGGTTCGGTACGGGAAGAGAGAAAACCCCTCAAAATGTCTCTGTCAACTCACCATATATTTTTATTAGTACTTTTTTTTTTTTTTTTTTTTTTTAATCAATTACTAGAAATTTCAGGCAACCCCATTTTAATTCCAGGCGACCCCACGTGGGGTCACGACCCCAAGGTTGTGAAACACTGTATTATATCGTATAGTGGGGGTGACAAACATACGGCCCACCAAAAAGTCCAATCCAACCCACGGGATGAATCTGAAAAACTGAAAAATTACACTGAAAATATGAACAGTTGAAGGTGTTCCTCGCCTCATAACTGTCACTGTATTGTACTACTGTAAACAGACTGACATGTAGACTTTTATTTATGCCGATTCTATTTTACCTCCTAAAAAAAAAAAAAAAAAAAGCACAGTACTTTTCAAGGTGAGACAGAAACAGTATCTCAATTCTCTGTCTGTACATTTAGTGAACTGACAATAAAGAATCTATGAATTATTGTTTTCCCAGGTCTCACATTCAAGGATAAGATAAAGTAAAGTAAGGTAAGGTAAAGTAAGGTAAGGTAAAATAAGATAAGATAAGATAAGATAAGATAAGATAAGATAAGATAAGATAAGATAAGATAAAGTAGGGTAAAAGTAAGGTAAGGTAAAGTAAGGTAAGGTAAGGTAAAATAAGATAAGATAAGATAAGATAAGATAAGATAAGATAAGATAAGATAAGATAAGATAAAGTAGGGTAAAGTGAGGTAAGGTAAGGCAAGGTAAGGTAAGATAAGATAAAGTAAGGTAAAATAAGATAGGTAAGGTAAGGTAAAAATAAGATGAGATTAGGTTAGATAAGATAAGGTAAGGAAGATAACATAAAGTAAGGTAAAATAAGGTAAGATACAATAAGGTAAAATAAGATAACATTAGGTAAGATTATGTAAGGTAAGGTAAAATAAGATAAAGTAAGGCAAAACAAGGTAAGATAAGGTAAGGTAAAATAAGATTAGGTTAGATAAGGTAAGGTAAGATAAGATAAAATAAGGTAAAATAAGGTAAGATATGATAAGGTAAAATAAGATAAAATTTGGTTAGATAAGATAAAGTAAGGTAAAAATAAGATAAGGTAAAATATGATAAAATAAGATTAGGTAAGGTAAGGTAAAATAAGACAAGATAAAGTAAGGTAAAATAAGGTAAGGTAAGATAAGATATGATAAGTTAAGATAAGGTAAGGTAAAGTGAGGTAAAAAAAAAAAAAAAGATAAGATTACGTTAAATAAGATAAGGTAAGGAAGATAAGATAAGATAAAAGTAAAATAAGATAAGATTAGGTAAGGTAAGGTAAAATAAGATTAGGTTAGATAAGGTAAGGTAAGATATGATAAAGTAAAATACGATAAAATTTGGTTAGATAAGATAAAGTAAGGTAAAATAAGATAAGGTAAAATATGATAAATAAGATCAGGTAAGGTAAAATAAGACAAGATAAGGAAGGTAAGATAAGATATGATAAGTTAAGATAAGGTAAGGTAAAGTGAGGTAGAAAAAAAAAGATAAGATTAGGTTAAATAAGATAAGGTAAGGAAGATAAGATAAGATAAGATAAAAGTAAAATAAGATAAGATTAGGTAAGGTAAGGTAAAATAAGATTAGGTTAGATAAGGTAAGGTAAGATAAGATAAAGTAAGGTAAAATAAGGTAAGATATGATAAGGTAAAATATGATAAGATAAGATTAGGTAAGGTAAAATAAGGTTAGGTAAGATAAGATATGATAAGATAAGGTAAGGTAAAGTAAAGTAAGGTAAAAAATAAGATAAGATAAGGAAAAGTAAAGTAAGGTAAAAAAAAAAAAAAAAAAAAAGATAAGACTTATTTATCCCACTGTGGGGAAATCTCACAGGTAACAGCACTAACACACAACCATCAAGTGCAGAGAAAAGACAGATAGAAAAACCACAAATTAATGACAAATAAAACACAAGAGAAATTAATAAATCTGGTATTTATATAAATATTTAAATAAATAAAGAATTAGAATTTTTTTTTTTTTTAAAGGGCAAAGAAAAAGCAGAGGCACAGCCCACAGGAAAACACACGCCAAATCTCAAAAACACACACATTTTATATTGACTTCTCCAGTACATGTCACTCTTAATAAAGATGTAAAAACCGTCTAATTCAGTGTAATTGCAGCAAAAAGCTCAAAGACCAAAAATCCCAGTTGGTTATTTTGATGGTAACTTATTCATTCAAGGACGATATCATGCATTATAAAGTGTTCAAATGAAATAACACACTTCAGAAGAGATCAAACCCAGATCGACGCTGCTTTGACTCTTTCCTCATATTCTGATGAACACACAAATTCAGTGTGTGTGTGTGAGTGTGTGTGTGTGTGTGTGTACGAGTTCATGAACAAAGTACGAACTATTCGCCGCCGCTCTTTGAACATGACAGCAGAGTAGCAGAGCGGCGCTGTGAGGCCCAAACGCAGGTCATTAGCCCGTCCGAGTACCTGCAGCTTCATTTATTTCTGAAGTGATTAGAGCTGCGCCGTCGGCTAATTAGGAAGTCTGCGGAACATGTTACACCGACTGTTTGTAAAGCATTAACTTCCACTGATTAAATACAGGATCCTCGACGAGCGCGCAAAAACTCACCTTGGATGCATACGAATCGAAAGGTGACATTTTAGCGTTTTATGGCAAGTGTTGTATATAAAATAGGGCTGGGCAAGTTAAGGCGTTATTACTGCGTTAACGCATTCATTAAATAACGTCGACAATTTTTTTTTATCTCACGTTAACGCAGTTTTATTGTTGTTCTGCCTTTCAAGCAAGTCTTAGTTCATTTATACATACGGACTCTTATTTTGAAACTCATGCTTTTATTTTGGCTGAGAGGAGAAAAGAGCGAACTTTCCAAGTAATGCTGAATCAAACTTTAACTCCTGCAGTTCAACGCCTGTATGTATCAATCATTCTGTTGTTGCTAAATAATTTCACATGCAAACGCGTCGTTACGAAACATGTTTATGACGTATTTTGGATGTGTTTATTACAATGTGTTATTAACATGTTTAAGCTAATTCGTTTATGCTAGCAGTCGGAGATGGGTTGCTAATTCTTTATGCAGGCTCATGCTAAGTTTATGTAAATTCATTGGTTGTGTTTAGGTCTAATATGTCAGCCTTTGAACTAACCTTTACTCATTTACGATGTGAATGTTGTATTAGCAGTCATTTTATCTCGATGCTAACTTGAATGGGAAAATCCATAGACACGCTAACGATTAGCATTTACAGCTTAATTTAAGATTAACGTCTTTTTATCCAGCAACAAAGGTTCACATCAGAGATATTTTATACTATTCATTCTTACAACAACTGAACATAAAATACTCACAGGCTGTATGTATCAATCATTCTGTTGTTTGCTAAATAATTTCACATGCAAACGTGTCGTTAGAAACATGTTTATGATGTTATTTTGGACGTGTTTATTACAATAATAATAACTTTTATTTGTATAGCACCTTTAAAAACAAAGTTTACAAAGTGCTTTGACAGGGCACAACAGCAGGATACACGAAGAAAATAAAAACACTAAAACAGAAGCAACACAATTAGAGAGATATATAAACAAGTTAATTATCAAACAAGATCAAATTTAAAAATTAAAATTAAAAATTAAGGTTAAAAAGGGGACAGACATCACATAAAAGCAAGTCTATAAAAATGTGTTTTAAGAAGTGATTTATGATTTTTACAATGTGTTATTAACATGTTTAAGCTAATTCGTTTATGCTAGCAGTCGGAGATGGGTTGCTAATTCTTTATGCAGGCTCATGCTAAGTTTATGTAAATTCATTGGTTGTGTTTAGGTGTAATATGCCAGCCTTTGAACTAACCTTTACTTATTTACGATGTGAATGTTGTATTAGAAGTCATTTTATCTCGATGCTAACTTGAATGGGAAAATCCATAGACACGCTAACAATTAGCATTTACAGCTTAATTTAAGATTTACAACATCTTTTTATCTAGCAACAAAGGTTCACATCAGAGATATTTTATACCACAGGTGTCAAACATGTGGCCCGGGGGCCAAATCCGGCCCACCAAAGGGTCCAGTCTGGCCCTTGGGATGAATTTGTGAAATGTAAAAATTACACTAAGATATTAACAATCCTTTTAGTTCTGGTTCCACATTCAGACCAATTCAATCTCAAGTGGGCAGGATTCAGTAAAACACTCTCATAATAATAACATAAAAATAATGACAATTCCAATTTTTTCTCTTTTTGCACATGTATTTGCTCTAAAACAAAGTATAATTTCGCAAAAAATGTGAATAACCTGAACAAATATGAACAACCTGAAATGTTTTAAGAGAAGTAAGTAGAATTTTAACAATTTTCTGTTTGTTATTAAATGTTTTGTGCGTTTGTAGATCCACTGTGATCTGTAAGTTATAATGTACATGTGGAAATGATAAACTGAGGCAGAATATTGTTAAAATTATACTTATTTTTTTCGGTTTGTTCATGTTATTCACATCTTTTGAAAGGATAGTTTATAGATGTAAACCTTTTCATAATGTAAATTTACTTTTTTCGCTCTAAAACAGAGAAAAGTTTGGACTTGACATTATTTATATATTATTATATTATTATTTTACTGGTTCGGCCCACTTCAGATCTAATTTAGCTGAATGTGGAACTGAACTAAAATGAGTCTGACACCCCTGTTTATACTATTCATTCTTACAACAACTGAACATAAAATACTCACAGGCAAACGTTTTCAGGGCCATACAACAGATGAAAGAAACGTGTCTGTTAGTTCCTTCTTATGTCCGAACTGACTATGGTAACACCAAAAGGACAAAACATACATTAGTGCAACTTATTCTGACCACTTCAGGGCCCCTTTTGCTTGCTTTTAACAACTGAACATCCCATATTATTGGGCTTATTAGTGTTAGTACTTATTAGTGGGTTTAAGACTCCTGTCAATCACTCACAACTGTAAACACACTGGTGGGGACATAAACACGTGTAAAAGTAGTGGTTTTTTTCCATGGACATTTTCATTTTAAATGTCTTCAGATGGTGGGGTTGAGAAGGACACAGTTGTTTAGAAGAACTGACATGTGCATTTATTTTTATCAGAGTACTTCCAGTCTGAAATATCACTGAAAGGCAATACACGCTGTTGAGGCCCCCCCTCCCCCAACAACTATACGATTAATCGCGATTAATCGTAGAAATCCACACGATTAATCGCGATTAAAATTTTAATCGCTGCCCAGCACTAATGTAAAACACTCTTTATCTGAGAAGTGACTATTTTGGTCATTTCCACATACTTATAATTACAAGCAAAGTTCTAATAGTTTTGGATTTTTCGTTATAGTTTAGTTTTATTTAGTTTTGACTTTTTTTTTTCGCTAATTCAGTTGGTTTTAATTTGTTTTTCGAGCAGGTTTGCTAGTTTTTATTAGGTTTCATTTTTCTAAATGCTTAGTTTTAGTATTAATTTTAGTTTTTCGTATCTTTTATCTTCTTCGTGGTCGTATTCAAATAAATCCCAGACAGGACTCTGCTGCTTTCTCCCAACTTTAGTCTCCATGTTTCCAGGTAGAGTGGGGACCAGAAGACGACTAAACGACAAGT
Source organism: Sphaeramia orbicularis (assembly GCF_902148855.1). NCBI lineage: Eukaryota > Metazoa > Chordata > Actinopteri > Kurtiformes > Apogonidae > Sphaeramia > Sphaeramia orbicularis. The sequence continues at coordinate 37,905,288 of NC_043976.1, read as the reverse complement.
GGCAAAAAGTGACGGACCGTTAAATAGCAAATGGTGCCAGCAAATAAAATTGCTTGAGGGAAATACATTGATTTCATATCAATCCGACATTGACAAAGACGAAAACGAAGGGAAATTTATCCATAATTTTTATACGTTTTAGCTAGTTTTGTAAGCACACAATACAGTTTCAGTTAGTTATCATTTTTTCTTTTAATTAGGGATACACCAGTACCAATTTCTACATTATTATCATTATATCATTATCATTTCCACATACTTATACTTACAAGCAGTTCTCATAGTTTTGAGTTTTCCATTATAGTTTAGTTTATTTAGTTTTGACTTTTTTTTCTCTAATTCAGTTGGTTTTAATTTGTTTTTAGAGCAGGTTTGCTACTTTTTATTAGGTTTCATTTTTCTAAATGCTTAGTTTTAGTATTAATTTTAGTTTTTCGTATCTTTTATCTTCTTCGTGGTCGTATTCAAATAAATCCCAGACAGGACTCTGCTGGTTTCTCCCAACTTTAGTTTCCATGTTTCCGGGTAGAGCGAAGACGAGGAGACGACTAAAGGACAAGTGATGACAAGTGACGACAAGTGACGGACTGTGAAGTGCCATATGGTGCCGCTAGCTAAAATTGCTCGAGCTAAATAAATCCTTTTCATATCAATCTGACGTTGACAAAGACGAAAACGAAGGGAATTTTATCCATAATTTTTATACGTTTTAGCTAGTTTTGTAAGCACACAATACAGTTTCAGTTAGTGACCGTTTTTTTCTTTTAATTCTAATTTTAATTATTTCAGTTAATGAAAATGTTTTTTTACCTCCACCAGGAAGTATTGTGATCACTTTGTGTAACGGAGTTAATGTATATAGTGTAGGATTCCACTTGCCATCGCACACTGTTTTGTTGTGTTAATTACAATTTTATTTTGGGGACATTGAACACCACACCCCTGCAAACTAGGGTCGTGCACCCCAGGGAGATAGTGGCAGTTTTGCTATGCTATCTTCCTGGTGAGTACATGCATGTTGGTCCCGTCATTATTTTACTTTTTTTTTTTTTTTTTTAATGTCATATTTGAATGATTGTTATGTACAGTTGTGTTTGTGTAATGATTGGCTCTCTGTTGGTTGAGTATGTTTTTTGAATGGCAATGTTCTTTATGTATGTTCATGGTCTGATTGTGGTGTTAGCTAACTGTGATTTTTTATTTTTAGCTTGACAGCGAGAACGGACTGCATGTTGTTTGTGAGACTTTATTTTTTATTTTTTTTCTGCCAGAATAAACGGCAACAAAAGACAGAGGATCGTGTTGGCAAATTATTCACAACGCACACATACAGCTGTTACATTTGCTTTGTGTGTTTCCGTACCTGTGTAACATAGTTATTATAGTTCTATTAAATCCTGATAAATTGGGAGGTAGCGCCCCCTTGTGGTGCAGGATGTTTGTTAAGTAGAAGTTATTGATTTGAATAATAATGTTATTTTTGTAATTATTCTGATTATTCTTTTAATTTAAGTGTGTTACCTGGCATTGTCTTGAGGGAAACAAATCCTTTTCATATCAATCTGACGTTGACAAAGACGAAAACGAAGGGAATTTTATCCATAATTTTGATCTGTTTTAGTTAGTTTTTGTCAACACACAATACAGTTTCAGTTAGTTAACGTTTTGTTTTTTTTTTCTTTTAATTATGGTTTTTATTTATTTCAGTTCACGAAAATGTTTTTACGATTCTCGTTTTCGTCATTTCGTTAGTTTACGATAATAACCTTGAGACAGACAGACTGACAGACAAACCCAGACGAAAACATAATCTCGGACAAAATGATAAGAAATTAAACCAAACGAACCAATGTAATGATATTTATCCCAATATGAAACTATATTATAACATTTGTCGATTTTTTTTTTTTTTTTATCCCAGACCCTTGTTAGAAAAAAAACACCCGAAATCAAAGCGTCCCAATACTTTTGTCCACATAGTTCTGCAGATAAAACCCTGTTTCAGATCAGTAATGGGGGTTTACATATAGAGCTCTGTCCAGACAAAGAAAAAGGCTTTGTGGCAAAAAAAAAAAACAAAACAAAAAAAAAAACAGAAGTATCCCATCTGTCAGAAGCAAACCAAAACAAACATGTTTCCATCAGGCTTTATCTGTGAGTCTCATATTTTGTCTTTAACCTTTCCTGCTTAACCCGTGTCCTTCTGCTGATTTGATTTGGACCCGTCCTTCACTTCTCCATCCTGTAAAAGTCGTCTGGGCTTTTCTGGAATGTCACGTCGCTCCGCCGTGGCCTCGGGGGCGCCTCCTGTTATTTTAAGGGGTCATGTACATTTATCCCACCCATGAATAAAGAAGCACAGCCAGGCTTTAGCCCGAGCCCACGCTGAACGCAACACAACAACATTTCCTTTTGGACAAGTGGCCTGGGGCCCTTTGTAAAAGGTCAGAGGTCAAAGGTCAGAGCTGATCCCACCTGTCATTAGCTGACGTTTGGTCCCACAACATGGAGCTGATCGTTTATCCACCAACAGGATATTCTAGAGTAGAATAGAATAGAATAGAAAATAATAAAACAGAATAGAATAGAACAGAATAGAATAAAACAGAATAGAATAGAAAAGAAAATAATAAAATAGAATAGAAAAGAAAATAATAGAATAGAATAGAATAGAATAGAATAGAATAGAATAGAATAGAAAATAATAAAATAATAAAACAGAATAGAATAGAAAAGAAAATAATAAAACAGAATAGAATGAATAGAATAAAACAGAATAGAATAGAATAGAAAATAATAAAACAGAATAGAATAGAAAAGAAAATAATAAAACAGAATAGAATAAAACAGAATAGAATAGAATAGAATAGAACAGAAAATAATAAAACAGAATAGAATAGAATAAAACAGAATAGAATAGAATAGAAAATAATAAAACAGAATAGAATAGAATAGAAAATAATAGAATAGAATAGAAAATAATAGAATAGAATAGAAAATAATAAAACAGAATAGAATAGAACAGAACAGAATAGAACAGAATAGAATAGAACAGAATAGAATAGAATCATTTCGTTAGTTTTCGTTAACGATGATAACCTTGGTGGAAACGCAGCATTAGTTGATCACCTGTGACATGCAAATCAATAGCACGTGTGTGTTTTTTAGCGCGAGCAAACAAATTTGCGCTCATTATTTGCCATCTTTGTAAATCAGGCCCTAAAAGTCTCTGCTGAAATGCGCTCTAGTGGAATTCTTTTACGTTTAGCTGCTGTGAATTAGCCAAATTCTGCCCCTTTTCTATCTGCATTTGAAACGGATCGTATTATTTTAGTCGAACACAATAACATCAAGCCACATCATCTGCGCAAACATTTTAATTAGCTCAAATGTGAACTCTTACATTCGCTGGAAAAAAAAAAAAAAAGAAAGCCAAGGGAAATGTGTCTTTTTTACACCATTAGCTGCTACCTGGAATGGTTGCAGTGGGTGCAGCACTCATTAAGCAGTGATATAAAGCGCAATCTCATAATGACTAAAGATCTGTTGTACGGTGAGCACTAACAAAACGATTGATTTGTAAGCAGAGGAAGGGGGGGGGCAAGAGGGAAGGGAGGAAATTATAATGAGAACGTGAGAGACGGAGGGGAGGGCGGGGGGGAGGCATTTAGTTGGCAGACAGTTTCCTGATTCAGCCAGGCTGGAGAGCAGGGGTAGCTGTCTTCTTCCATGTACCTCATCTATCACTGCCTATTTCTAGGAGACTCACCCATTTCCAGCACCACACACACAGATGGAAGAAAGTGAGAATTCAATCTTTCCTTGCCTCACAGTCATCTGCAGAAATGCATTCGTTCACCCGATGCGGCAGGACCCTAAAACCTGCCAATAATCGTCTAGCGAGGTGGGAAAGAATCACTGCAGGAAACCCAGGCTTTCCTCATGTGATCTATTTCCAATCTGTAAAGTCCCACAGGTAGATTAGGAACAAGTGGAAACTCTCTTTACGGTGGCAGTGGCGGTCTTCGCTTCGATAGGAGGGACCCTGTGGCACTTGGCGAGGAGGTTAGAGTCATATTTACAAGACTGAAATGTATGATTTGGGAGGAAATGGCAGAGTAAACCTTTCAACCTGTCAAAAAATACTTATGATCTGACTATGTGCTGGAAAATGTACTGGAAAATGATCAGTATTTAGTGTTGAAAGAGGAAAGAAAATTAGTAAGGGGTACTAGTAAATGTTAAAACATTTATGTCATTGTCTAAAAACTTATGGATCTGACTATGTGTTGATGTGTGCTGGAAAAAAAATCTGAACTAAATGACTCCTACAGATAAAAGTCAGTATTTACTGCTGAAAGAAAAAAGCAAGTTAGTAGTGGGAACTACAATGGGTCAAAAATTTCAAACATGACATGAATATAAAGGAACAGTAGTTTTTGGGACCCGACTATTTCCTGTGCATTCTCCTTAGCTTAATAAAGACCCCATTTCACTAGATGCACATTAGTGAGTGTAAATATTATCATGGTGCAAAGTTTTGAAGGACTCTACTCTTGTGGTGAGGAGGTTAGAGTCATATTTAGGAGACTGAAATGTAGGATTTTTGGAGAAAATACTGTAAAAGCAGAGGCCATTTCTCATAAACTGCAAGGGAAACTCGGCTTTCCCTAAAATTACAAAAATTAAATGGTTAAATATGTTCGGTTGTGTTGACATTTCATTGACTACAAATGTGTTAGAACACGTTCATCTCACAGACGAGGTCGTTCAGAATCAGCTTTATCACAAATCAGCGGACTCGATGTTGTTCACTTCTCATACATTCCCGTTGCGCTGTTTTCTCTTAAGGTCTCTGCTCAGTGCATTTGCCTGTAGACGCTCAGTGTCCATGCACTTCAATGGGACTGACTGGAACAGTTTTTTCATTGCCTCAAAACTGGACGGTAATTGGATAAATGCCACGATGTTGTCCCGCCCCCGGACACTCAGCATCTCTGGGGGTGAATGGAGCTGTGGGCGGAGCTCGGCCAGGCTGGACGCTGAGCTTCCACGTGCTGATTGGAGGATCGGTCGAAAGGCTGAATCCCGTTTGATTGACAGCTATTTTCAGATCGAGAGAGAAACTACTACGAAATTACTTGTTCATTTCTTGTACTGTAAATAAAACACACTCACTGTACTTCCTTGTTTCAATTTAACATAATTTCAGTGTTCTCTTGTTTACTTGGTACGATAAGGTCACTGACCATTTTCTTAAAAAGGAACGGAGGGACGAATTTATGTTTAAATAACTTGACTTTTTTTTTTAAATGTAAGCCGACAATGAGCTTCCCCTGTCTGAAACATGAGCAGCCGTTACTGTGTAAAAGACATCACTAATGTTTACAAATCAACAATAGATTGACAGTAAATGACTCAGTAGGGTATATTTGAAGTGTTCAAACAGCAGCAGCATAAGAAACGTATACAATAAGCAATGCAATATGAATACATTCATAAGGAAGTCATGAAACAATAGAAAAAACACCAACTTTTGGTGGTACGGTTTTTGTAAGGGCTAACATGTGGACATCTGCTGCATGTCTAAAGGTTGGTTAGTACGACTTATTCAACTGCAAATTCAACATTAATGCGTCGTCTGGCTTTTCCTCGGTGTTGGCTCGTCATTCCTGAGTCGGGCCTTGACTCTGTCGCTCGATATAAACGCGACCTTTTTCTACGAGGACCGTCAGCGTCAGGATCCCAGCTGGGCGATCCAATCCCATCCCTCCAACAAAAACCATCTCCTGGCGGTGAAACGCTGGTGCAAGTTTGCTGACGTCCAGACTCTTCTTGTCTTATTCATTTGCATAATCCCTGTGACACTCCGATTAATAACTCCAGTGTGATTTGCATATCTGCGCTTGAAATTGAGGACAGACGTTCACGCCGTAAACACAGTCCAGTAAGAAACAAACGGTCTCGTGTGGTTTTTAGAGGGATGTAAGGGAGGAGTGTGTGTATGTATTAGGGCGGGGGGGGTGGGGTCTCAGGGGGAAGGGATAAACGTGGAATATTCTTGGGTTAAATCACACACAAATGACCATGTGGCTGCACACAATCACACACATCCACACCCACACGAGCGCTTAGAGAGGTTCTGTAAAAACTCTCCAATCCTTTCTTTAAATCCTTGGCCGCAGACAAACACAGAAGGGCTGGGAAAACCGAGACCTCAGTACTCCAGCACTTCCAGTACAAACACAAGTTAAAGAAGACCAAGAAGAAGAAGAAGCTTCATTCCCAAAAAAAAAAAAAAAAAAAAAAAAAACCCTCATCATGGCAGAGCTGTGGTTAAACTGTTCTCTGGACTGTGCAGGCAGATTAGGTGGAAGGAGCTTGTATTTGCTTCAACAGTGCCCCCTAGTGGATGTTTTCATCACTCCTCTTTCATTTCCCTGTCAAATACTGCACTCTGAAAATCATATCAACAAGTTCAATCACACAGGAAACAGCTTTTAGATTTTCTACAGACACAAACTCAATCAAATATTGTCTTTTTAAGTGTTTAAAGTGCAAAACTGCAGCAACATGACCTGTTTATTAACCCTTAAAGACCCAAATATCCACAAACGACCAAAAATATCAGCTGATCTAAAGTGTTTCATACCTGTTGATCCATTAATCCTATCAATACATGTGAATAATTGATGTAAAATGCAGTTTGTCATCTTTTCATAGACTCATTCCTTTCTTCCTTCGGGGAAATACACATAGAAATTGAAGTGAGTGAATTAATTAACCCTTAAAGACCCAGTGCTACTTTTGTGGCAATTCCCAAATTGATTTTTCTCTCTATTTTAACTTTTTTTGTCTTTTTTTTTTTTTTAAATTATACACCTCCATAAACATGTACTTAGACATAAGGAACCGCACAGACACAATACAAAAAAAAAAAAAAAAACAATACAACAAACCCCTACAAACCTATTAAACACAAAAAAGACAAAAACAAACACAACAACAGAAAAAAAAAAAAAACAACAAGATAAATAATATCATCAGCTCCTCTTTACAATGCTCAGGGCTGATTCAGACTTAATATAATGTATAATAACAACAACACATTTCTCCATCAAAAGGACACAGGAGACAGCAGGACACTGTGGTTGACAGGCGAGAAAAAAAGGATTCCATTATCGATCAAACAAATTAATTTGTCCACGAACAGAAAACTTAATCTTTACCAACTTTAAAAAGAAAAGTAAACCATGCGCCCATCGCACAAAGGGGGGTGGCAGAGGTTCCTTCCACTTAACTGGACAAGTGGAACCGCTGAACTACTGGGCTACTGGACTACTGGACTACTGGACTACTGAACTACTGAACTACTGAACTACTGAACTACTGGACTACTGGACTACTGAACTACTGAACTACTGAACTACTGGACTACTGAAAAACTGAACCACTGAACTACTGGACTACTGAACCACTGAACTACTGAACCACTGAACTACTGAACCACTGAACTACTGAACTACTGAACCACTGAAAATACTGAACTACTGAACTACTGAACCACTGAACTACTGAACCACTGAACCACTGAACTACTGAACTACTGAACTACTGAACCACTGAACCACTGAACTACTGAACCACTGAACTACTGAACCACTGAACTACTGAACCACTGAACTACTGAACTACTGAACCACTGAACTACTGAACTACTGAACTACTGAACCACTGAACTACTGAACCACTGGACTACTGAACTACTGAACTACTGAACTACTGAACCACTGAACCACTGAACTACTGAACCACTGGACTACTGAACTACTGAACCACTGAACTACTGAACCACTGGACTACTGAAAAACTGAACTACTGAACCACTGAACTACTGGACTACTGAACTACTGACTACTGAACTAATGAACTACTGGACTACTGGACTACTGGACTACTGAACTACTGGACTACTGGACTACTGAACTAATGAACTACTGGACTACTGAACTAATGAACTACTGAACTACTGGACTACTGAACTAATGAACTACTGGACTACTGAACTACTGAACTAATGAACAACTGGACCACTTAACTACTGGACCACTGAACTACTGAACTACTGGACTACTGAACTACTGGACTACTGGACTACCGAACTAATGAACTACTGGACTACTGAACTACTGGACTACTGAACAATTGAATTACTGGACTACTGAACTACTGGACTACTGAACTACTGAACTACTGGACTACTGAACAACTGAACTAATGAACTACTGGACTACTGAACTACTGGACTACTGAACTACTGGACTACTGAACTACTGAACAACTGGACTACTGAACTACTGGACTACTGAACTACTGAACTACTGGACTACTGGGCTACTGAACTACTGGACTACCGAACTAATGAACTACTGGACTACTGAACTACTGGACTACTGAACTACTGAACTACTGGACTACCGAACTAATGAACTACTGAACTACTGAACTACTGAACTACTGGAATACTGAACAATTGAATTACTGGACTACTGAACTACTGGACTACTGTACTACTGAACTACTGAACTAATGAACTACTGGACTACTGAACTACTGAACTACTGAACTAATGAACTACTGGACTACTGAACTACTGGACTACTGGACTACTGAACTACTGGACTACTGAACTACTGGGCTACTGAACTACTGGACTACCGAACTAATGAACTACTGGACTACTGAACTACTGGACTACTGAACTACTGGACTACCGAACTAATGAACTACTGGACTACTGAACTACTGGACTACTGAACAATTGAATTACTGGACTACTGAACTACTGGACTACTGAACTACTGGACTACTGAACTACTGGACTACTGAACTACTGAACTACTGGACTACTGAAAAACTGGACTACTGAACCACTGAACTACTGGACTACTGAACTACTGAATTACTGAACTACTGAACTACTTAACTACTGAACTACTTAACTACTGAACTACTGAACTACACTGGACAATCCCAGCACAGGAGAGGAAACTCCAAAAATTGTAACCTTTTTTAAGTAATTTATCACCATCTATCATCGTGTTATCCTCTGTATTTTATGGGGGTTTTTTTTCAGTTAAAATCAGGTATTTTCCAATATTTAAGTTATTGATCATGTAGTTTTTTATCATGCTGAGTTTACAGTTGAAGGTTATTATAATTTTGAAAAGGAATTACCAATTTATTAGACATATTTGTGTTATATTATGTTTTTGTGTGTTCAAAAATAATCATATTTGAGCATTGAGACCTGGTGTATCAAACATGATACAAAATTGAAACTCCTACATGGAAACTGATATTTGAAAAAAAAAACAAAAAAAACCATGTTTGGGTTGTTCAGAAGGACCAATAAAGACTCCAGTTTCAAAGAACTGGAATTTTCTGTCAATGATTTAATGGTTCAGACTTCACGGGGTTAAAACAAAACTTCAACTTCTCCAGAATAAATGTCCTGCACGATATCAATCCATTCTTCAGGTGTGGGTGCTTCAGGCTTTAACCATTTTCTAGTGATGAAAAAGTCACTTTTTCTTCACTTTTCTCTGTTTCTGATATAATAACCCTCAACTTTAATCGGAGCTTTTACGAACAATCGAATCTAAATGAACCCTTTCATGCTCAGTGGTCACAACAGTGGACAGCTATTCTACAGCTGCTCTCTTGTATTTTCATAGGTTTTGTTGTTTTAGTTCCATATCAGCCAACGCAGTGGACGCTCATGTATCATCCCATACACTGACATTCAGACCATTACTGTAACTACGCTGTTCTTGATGAACCTGATCTAGAGTAACATATTTAAGTGTAAATCAAGTACTTGTTATTGTTATAAGTCTGTAATTAACAGTTTGGTTGTTTTTTAAAAGTTGTAATTTTTTGGTCTTCATGTAGAAATGATAAGTTACTATCCAAAAATCACAAAATTCACCCAAAAATTACCGTAAAACCAACTAGAAATTACTCAAAAACCACCTAAAAATCACCCAAAAATGACCCCAAAACCACCTAAAACTTACTCAAAAAACACCTAAAAACCACCCAAAAATTACTCAAAAAAACCCCACCTAAAAACCATGTAAATACCACGTAAAAATCATGCAAAAACCACCTGAAAATCACCCAAAAATTACCCCAAAACCACCCAAAAATCACTTAAAAACCAGCCAAAAATTACCCCAAAAACCCACTTAAAAATTACCCAAAAAACCCACCTAAAAATCACCCAAAAATTACCCAAAAACCACCAAAAAATCACCCAAAAATTACCCAAAAACCACCTAAAAATCACCCAAAAATTACCCCAAAACCACCTAAAAACCACCTAAAATCACTCAAAAAAAAACCTACCTAAAAATCACCAAAAAAAACCACCAAAAAATTACCCCAAAACCACCTAAAAAACCACCAAAAAACCACCCAAAAATTACCCAAAAACCACCTAAAAATTACCCAAAAACCACCTAAAATCACCCAAAAATTACCCCAAAACCACCTAAAAACCACCTAAAATCACTCAAAAAAAAAAAAAAAAAAAAAACACCTAAAAATCACCAAAAAAACCACCTAAAAATTACCCCCAAAATTACCCAAAAACCACCTAAAAATCACCCAAAAATTACCCCAAAACCACCTAAAATCACTCAAAAAAAAAAAACACCTAAAAATCACCAAAAAAAACACCTAAAAATTACCCCCAAAATTACCCAAAACCACATAAAAAAAACACCTAAATATCACCCAAAAAAACCCACCTAAAACTTACTGTAACTTTGCTGTTCTAGATAAATGTGATCTGCGCTAACATGTTTGAGTGTAAAAAAAAAAAAAAAGGTAATTGTGATTAGACTGTAATTAACAGGTTTTATTTGTTTGTTTGTTTGTTTGTTTGTTTGTTTGTTTGTTTGTAAGTTTTTTTTTTGGTTTTTTTGCATCTCCATGATGTGAGTTAGAGCACGTTAAAATGTGAGAAAACATCCCATTAGCTGCATTAAAAACATTTTTATTTCATAGTTCTCACACAGTATATCAATAAATTCATGTTTCTTTACTTCTAAAATTATATGCATGATGTCGAGCTGAGTGGACATTTTTGTAACTGCATGAAAAATAAGTTAACCCTTTCATGCACGAATTATGAGAACCTTAATCAAATTTTTTTCCTGAGGGTTTTTATTCCTCTTTAGGCATGAAAAAAAACAATGCGATTGAAAATTTTCATCCGAAAAATAAATAAAAAATGATAATAATAATAAAAATAATTAAAAAAAAAAAAAAAAAAAAAACAATGAAAAAAACAATTCTCATGAACCTATTTTTCATGAAGTTGCAAAAATGTCCACTCAGCTGGACACCACACGTTTAATTTTTGACGCACAGAAACATGTATTTACCAATAAATTGTGTGAAAACTATGGGGAGAGATCATGATTCTGGGGGTTTATGCTCAGGAGAGATCTACATAATGTTACCAATTCATGTCAGAAAAGATATGTAGTGTCTTAAAACTTTAATAAAGATATGTGTAAAAAAAAAAAAATTAAATTAAAAAAAAAAAAAAAAAAAAAAAAAAACAACGAAAAGAACAACAAAATCCATCAATATACAAGGGAACAGCTGTAGAATAGCTGTCTACTGTGGTGACCAGTGCGCATGAAAGGGTTAATAAAAAAAATAAAATAAAAAAATAAAAAAAATTCAATCACTTTTTTTCCATGCCTAAAGAGCAATAAAAACACTCAGGGAACAAAAATTAACTTGATTAAGATTCTCATAATTCATGCATGAAAGGGTTAAATGCAGGAAAATACATGATTTCTACTGAAAAAGCACAAAATAAAGAAGATAATATTACAATAAATGGCGATCAATTGCTAAATATAGAGGTAAATTAATTTGGGAATTGCCACAAAAAGTAGCACTGGGTCTTTACGGGTTAAAAAAAGACAATGAATATGTATGTGTTCAGTTTAAAACGATAATAAAATACCTGTGGGTTTGAATTAGGAGCTTAGAAATAAAAGTGTTTGGGCTTTTTCAGACCCACTTCCACCTTCACACGCGTACAGATCCGGCTGCCCCTAGGAGACCAAAGGCTGGAAATGACAAGGCTGCGATGAGGTAATGACATTTCCTCCTGCGTAATGTGGCCAAAGGCGTCTCCCTCTCTTTCAGACGACGACGAGACGGGGGGTATGTGGCCAGCTCCGGTGACAAGCCACGCTCTAATCGGCAGGTACAGCTTTCACTGCAGCTCAGGACCCAACCGCAGAGAAGCAGCTGAATAATTGAACAGGTGCAATATGTTGAAGGTGGGGGGGGTGGGGGTCTGTAGGTGAGGTGGGGGGAGATGGAATGGACTGTCTGCAGTGTCCTCCGCTTGGGGTAAAAGTCATCAAATGTTGGTTTTTTGGGGAAAATGTCAAAGCACTTGCCTTTTTTCATCCCAAAACATGCACCACCCCCCCCCCCCCCCCCCCCCAACGGCACCAGCTGTCAGCAGCTCCTCTTTAGTTTTCCCCTTTTTTTTTTTTTTTTTGAGTGTGCTTCAATGCATTTCAGTATTTTTTCACTTCCAGGTTTTCGTCAAATCTCCCGGTTGCCATGACAACAAATTGGGATGTCATGCCTGGAATTTCACCCTTGTCCCACCTCAGCCCACACCGATCCCACGATTTCACGGGAAAAAAAAAAAAAAAAAAAAAAAGGCTTGTCAGGAGGTAGGAAGAGAGAAAGAAAAGGTTGAGGATGGAGGTGAGGGTGGGTGAGTGGGTGAGTACACTGTAAAAAAATGTAAAAAAAAAAAAAAAAAAAACCCCAGAATTTTCACTTTTTATTTTCCTGTATTTTCAAGATACAGGAAAATATCAATAAAATGACAAAAATAGACTGATTTTACACGTCAAATGTAAGATAACATGAAAAAACTGTAACTGAATAACCATAAAATTTCAAATTTTTAAAAGAAATTTTTTCTTTTTTCACAGAAAAATACAGTTAAAATACATTTGCAAATGTATCATAATTTCACAAATATTTCTTTTCTATTTATGAGATTAAACTGTTAATGTAAAGTTTAATACTGTAAAAAAAAAAATAATAATAATAATAAAACAAGATAAAATTACTAACAATTAACAGTAAAAGAAGTATTTGTTCTGTAAGTTTAACCAGACTTGTTTGTTAATTGACAAATATCTTGTGTAATTACAGGAGGTTTCACAACAAAAATGTTGAATAAATGTATTTTTGTGAATGTATAACATGTATAAGCACTGATAAACTGTCCAAATACAGTTTTTATCAGTGGATTGTACAACTCAGTCTCATTGAAAATTATTTATATATATATTTATAAGTAATTTGATTGTTTTAATACATGTAAATCTTCTTTATTAAACATTGAAAAGTAAAAAAAAAAAAAAAAAAGCAAAATGTCATGTAAAGTTAGGGCAAAAAACTGTATTTTAATTATGGAAAATTACCGTATTTTTATGAGATGGTTATTTTCCGTTATTTTACAGTATTTTTTCGGCACCCCTGCTGCCGGAATAATACAGTTTTTTCACTTTTTTTCACTTTTTTTTTTCTACAGTGTATGAGTGGGGGTGGGGGGTTAGTGACCTTGTGTGACTGTCCCCGAGCAGGGTGGATATCGAGGGAGGTGGATTCAGTGAGGGGCTGTGAAGCGCTTCTCCGGCCTCCAGGACACACATGGTGAGTGCCACGGCTGCAGTCAGCTGAAACCGACGTGGCCTCGGTGTGAAGGCGCGGCGCCGGCCTCTGACACCGACTACAACACCACACTGTTCAGATCCAGGTTTCTACCCCCGGACAGGACACGTTAGTCACAGGGCTCCGAGATGAAGGGCCCCGGGAAACTTGGGAAAGAACCGTTAAAGGCAGGTATACCGGGAAAATCAAGACCAAGTTTCAGCAGAAGAAACAGATTTGAGTTTAACCCTTTATAGTCACTCAGTGAAATACTCTACAATTCAAAATTTCGACCTTAGCGCATCATCGGACATTGTCATCTACCTCCTCGTATGTTGCCGTGACAACAGTCTCCCTCCTCTTGCCATAACGCATCCCAGCAGCACTTGCTAAAAAGTAAACACATGCAATAAAACAGCTGTTATAATGTCGTAAACTGACAAAACTCACTCATATTCACTGTGTAATGATATAAAAACCAACATGCTTCTTGACCTCACCGAGGCACGGGATTGGCCCCATATTTAATGTTTGCGGAAATTACCAAAAATAGTCACTTGCCTGATAAAAGGTTGACAAAAGCAAAATGAAAACAAAAAACAAAAAAACACTTAAAAAAACGGTATTATTCCAGCAGCGGGAGTGCCAAAAAATATAACGGAAAATAACCATCTCATAAAAATACGGTAATTTTCCATAATTAAAATACAGTTTTTTGCCTTAACTTTACATGTGATTTTGCATTTTCTTTTTTTTTTCTTTTTAATGTTTAATAAAGAATATTTACATGTATTAAAACAATCAAATTACATATATATATATATATATATAAATAAATAATTTTCAATGAGACTAAGTTGTCCAATCCACTGATAAAAACTGTATTTGGACAGTTTATCAGTGCTTATACGTGTTATACATTCACAAAAATACATTTATTCAACATTTTTGTTGTGAAACCTCCTGTAATTACACAAGATATTTGTCAGTTAAACGAGTCTGGTTAAACTTACAGAACAAATACTTCTTTTACGGTTAATTGTCAGTAATTTTATGTCATTTTATTTTATTTTATTTTTTACAATATTACACTTTAAATTAACTGTTTAATCTCATAAATAGAAAAGAAACGTGTGAAATTATGATACATTTGCAAATGTATTTTAACTGTATTTTTCTGTGAAAAAAGAAAAAATTATTTTTAAAAATTGAATTTTTTGGGTTATTCCGTTACAGTTTTTTCGTGTTATTTTACATTTGACATGTAAAATCACAGTCTATTTTTGTCATTTCATTAATATTTTCCTGTATCTTAAAAACACAGGAAAAATCTGTAAAATAAACAGTGAGAATTCTGTTAAATTACAGATTTTTTTGTTACAGTGTAGTAGTAGGACCTGACTATTTCCTGTATATTCCATTTAACTTAATAAAAACATCATTTCACTCGCTCCACATTAGCGACTGTAAACTTTATCACGCTGTAAACTTTTTAAGGACTCGACTGTTGGAATAACATCCAGAACTACACTTCCTGCGTCCGTAAATTTTCCCCCACGACTCCATCAAAAATAAATAAATCAGTGTCAACGTCGTCTCGGGGCGTCTCTCACTCCAAAAAGTTTTGACGGTGCCAATCAATCAAATTGGGAGTTTTCTCGCAGAATAATGCACGTTTCCTCTCAAGAATGCCCGTCAAAGGAGGCAGTGTGGTGGAAACCTCCTCTGGACCCACAAAGGTGTCACAGTAAGCAGGCGTTGTCAGAGACTTGTCACTGCCGGGTGGGTTGAAAGCATGAAAAATACCATCTCAGGGGACGGGGGGAGGACGAGCGGCGAGGAAAAAGGGGAGGGGAGGGGTGTGTTGGAGTGTGCGCGACGGCCTTGACTCACTTTCGCCTGTTGCATCAACCCTTGTCAATCCTCCAGACAATAGGCCTCCGTCTACGCGGCGGGCGGTTTTCACCTTCAGGGGTGATGGCTATATTACTCAGCCTGACAAGTCATGCCGGAGGGAGATCAAAAACGGTGCCTAATTGAATGCTGTCCACTCACACACCTGAAGCTCTGCGCAGACTGATTATTGGACTCCGATTGGATTATTATGGGGTGAAGTTTCCATCAGAAAAGTCATTTTTGGCAGACGGAGGGTTCCGAGTCAACGTCACCTAACGTCTGACAGGGAACCACCCCCGACGGCTGACGCGCACGTCTTAAAGGTGACGGGTGAAGGCGTCTGCTGCACGTATGAGTCAACTTTGAAAACATCAGCGACGCCCCGCCCCCAGCTGAGACCGGACCGTAAGAGCATGACGACCAGACTGGAAACGTCTACCACAGCGCATGGCACCGAAGTCTGAAATAAACGACCACTGGTAGGAATCAACCATGGCAATGATCAACCATGGGCAATGATCAACCATGGCAATAATCAACAATGTGCAATGATCCCAATGTGCAATGATCACCAATGTGCAATAATCAACAATGTGCAATAATCAACAATGTGCAATGATCACCAATGTGCAATGATCACCAATGTGCAATAATCAACAATGTGCAATAATCAACAATGTGCAATAATCAACCATGGGCAATGATCAACAATGTGCAATAATCAACAATGTGCAATGATCAACCATTGGCAATGATCAACCATGGGCAATGATCAACCATGTGCAATGATCAACAATGTGCAATAATCAACAATGTGCAATGATCACCAATGTGCAATAATCAACAATGTGCAATAATCAACCATGGGCAATGATCAACAATGTGCAATGATCAACAATGTGCAATAATCAACAATGTGCAATAATCAACCATGGGCAATGATCAACAATGTGCAATGATCAACAATGTGCAATGATCAACAATGTGCAATGATCAACAATGTGCAATAATCAACAATGTGCAATGATCAACCATGGGCAATGATCAACAATGTGCAATGATCAACAATGTGCAATGATCAACAATGTGCAATAATCAACCATGTGCAATGATCAACCATGTGCAGTGATCAACAATGTGCAATGATCAACAATGTGCAATAATCAACAATGTGCAATAATCAACAATGTGCAATGATCAACAATGTGCAATAATCAACAACGTGCAATAATTTGTAATAATGTGCAAGAATGGAAAACCAACAATGTGCAATAATTGAAAACCAACAATGTGCAATGATCAACAATGTGCAATAATGGAAACCCAGCAATGTGCAATAATCAACAATGTGCAATAATGGAAAACCAACAATGTGCAATGATCAACAATGTGCAATAATTTGTAATAATGTGCAATAATGGAAAACCGACAATGTGCAATAATGGAAAACCAATAATGTGCAATGATCAACAATGTGCAATAATGGAAAACCAATAATGTGTAATGATCAACAATGTGCAATAATTTGTAATAATGTGCAATAATGGAAAACCAACAATGTGCAATGAAGGAAAACCGACAATGTGCAATAATGGAAAACCAACAATGTGCAATGATCAACAATGTGCAATAATGGAAAACCAACAATGTGCAATGATCAACAATGTGCAATAATCATAATCAACGAAGTGCAATTATCAGAATCAATAATGTGCAACAATCAAGCATGTGCAATAATTAGAATCAACAATGTGCAATAATCAACAATGTGCAATAATCCGAATCAACAACGTGCAATTATCAGAATCAATAATGTGCAATAATGAACAATGTGCAATAATCGTAATCAGCAATGTGCAATAATCAACAATGTGCAATAATCAATAATGTGCAATAATGACAAATCAGCAATGTGCAATAATCAACAATGTGCAATGATCATAATCAACCATGTGCAGTAATCAATAATGTGCAATAATAATAATCAACAATATGCAATAGCCAAAAATGTGCAATAATCAATAATGTGGAATAATCGTAATCAATAACATGCAATAATCAACAATGTACAATAATCAAAAATGTGCAATAATCTGAGTCAAAAATGTGCAATAATCTGAATCAAAAATGTGCAATAATCATAATCAACAATGTGCAGTGACTACTGTACTTACCGCTAACTGTCCTGTGCAGCTAACTAAGTATGAATGTGTGAATGTGCGACTTGAAAACCAACACCACAGGGCCTTTGACCAAAGCATCAGAATGAGACCAGATGGGATGAGAACCATTAAGAAACAACTTTTTAGAGTCCAAGAAAAGAACTGATAAAATAGAAACACTGCATTTTCTCCAGTGGACACAGCTGGAAATGTAAATAATGGCGTTTGATGCTAAAATGACAGCGTTTCTTCTTGATTATGAGGCTTATGATAGTATACAGTTATTATGGGATGTTCTTATCTTCGCTAAGTTGCCGTTGGTTGATCCATGGTTGTTGGATTCAACCAGATCTTTAGTGGTTTTACTGTGGCTATTTTCAGTCTAAAACACAAGCTAAGCTAACAGCGCTAAGCTAACAGAGCTATAATGTAAACTATCAGCTGATGCAACATATGAAGAGTATAAGACAGTGTTATTTTAAGTGACGGTCAAAATAAACACCTATGAGTTTTAGTTTGACGAAGAAAACTTGATGATACCATAATACAAATGTGTATAAACAATGAGCTTTATACTTTTTTCAGCGGCAGATACAGTCTGTGGAAACATAGCGTTGATGTTGTTGGTGATACAGGATCTCATCATATATGAGGTTTGTGCAATTCTCAATTTTTGCAACTTAGTGTCAGCAACGTCTCCTCATTAGTGTGAATAGAGTGTTGCAGTTCGGTTATTGCTCCTCTACACACTCGAGAGAAAAAGCAATTTTAAAAGGAATTAATGTACAAATTTGTTTCTCGTATTGTTTGTGGGGATGAAACAGCTGGTTGTGACCTCAGTCCCTTTGTTTGCCAAATGGACCGGGCCGTGTTTACTCCTTGGGTTTGTACTCTTAGACAACACAGTATCTCCCACTAAAAAATCCCATATATCCTACTTGTAATTACTACTGGAGGGCAGACTTGAGCGGGTTTTCCCATCTGGTAGCTTCATGTTTACAAAGTATAATAACAATATGAGTGGATGCATCGTCAGAGTCCGAGGCGGTCTGCGCTGATACAACTGGGCTCTAAACAGTACAAATGAATTCTGGTCTCTATTTAACCTTTTTTCAACAATTTATTACCATATATCATAATATTATCCTCTATATTTTGAGTTTTTTCAGTGAAAATCAGGTATTTTCCTACATTTAATTTACTGTTCATGTACTTTAACCCTTTCATGCATGAATTATCAGAACCTTAATCAAGATTTTTTTCCTCTTTAGGCATGAAAAGAAAAAAAAAACATGCCTCAAGAAAATTTTCTTATGAACCTTTTTTTCATGGAGTTGCAAAAATGTCCACTCAGCCGGACACCATGCATTTAATTTTTGAAGCAAAGAAACATGTATTTACTGATATACTGTGTGAAAACTATGAAATAAAAACATTTTAATGCTTATTCTAGGTCATTCATTTGTCAGACAGGGATAGTTGTTTGTTTACCCGCTTCACTAATTTGTCTGATAAATGAGTTATCTACAAAAATTATATGTGGAAGACAGTAGGAACCTTTAGCAGACATTTTTAATGCTACTAATCTGAAGTTTTCTCACATTTTAACATGCTAATGCCAGTCAGTACTCACTTCATGGAGATAATATGCAAAAAAAAAAAAAAAAAAGGTGGTTTTTGACTAATTTTTAGGTGGTTTTGGGGTAATTTTTGGGTGATTTTTAGGTGGGTTTTTTGAGTGATTTTTAGGTGTTTTTTATGTGGTTTTTATGTGGTTTTTGGGTGATTTTTGGGTGATTTTTGGGTGGGGTTTTTTTGGTGATTTTTAGGTGGTTTTTACGTGGCTTTTATGTGGTTTTTGGGTAATTTTTGGGTGATTTTTAGGTGGTTTTTACGTGGCTTACGTGGTTTTTGGGTGATTTTTGGGTGATTTTTAGGTGGGGTTTTTTTGGTGATTTTTAGGTGGTTTTTACGTGGCTTTTACGTAGTTTTTGGGTAATTTTTGGGTGATTTTTAGGTGGTTTTTACGTGGCTTACGTGGTTTTCGGGTAATTTTTGGGTGATTTTTAGGTGGTTTTTTGGGTGATTTTTAGGTGGGTTTTTAGGTGGTTCTGGGGTAATTTTTGGGTGATTTTTAGGTGTTTTTTTTGGGTGATTTTTAGGTGGTTTTTGGATAATTTTTGGGTGATTTTTAGGTGGGGTTTTTTGGGTGATTTTTAGGTGGGTTTTTAGGTGGTTTTGGGGTAATTTTTGGGTGATTTTTGGGTGGTTTTTGCATGATTTTTACGTTGTGTTTACATGGTTTTTAGGTAGGGGTTTTTTTTAGTAATTTTTGGGTGATTTCTAGGTGGTTTTTTTGGGTGATTTTTAGGTGGGTTTTTAGGTGGTTTGGGGGTAATTTTTGGGTGATTTTTAGGTGTTTTTTGGATGAATTTTAGGTGGGTTTTTAGGTGGTTCTGGGGTAATTTTTGGGTGATTTTTAGGTGTTTTTTTGGGTGATTTTTAGGTGGGTTTATAGGTGGTTCTGGGGTAATTTTTGGGTGATTTCAAGGTTTTTTTGGGTGATTTTTAGGTGGGTTTTTAGGTGGTTTTTTTTGGGTGATTTTTAGGTGTGTTTTTAGGTGGTTTTGGGGTAATTTTTGGGTGATTTTTAGGTGTTTTTTTAAGTGGTTCTGGGATAATTTTTGGGTGATTTTTAGGTGGATTTTTGGGTGATTTTTAGGTGGGTTTATAGGTGGTTCTGGGGTAATTTTTGGGTGATTTTAAGTTTTTTTTAGGTGATTTTTAGGTGGGTTTTTAGGTGGTTCTGGGATAATTTTTGGGTGATTTTAGGTGTTTTTTGGGTGACTTTTAGGTGGTTTTTGGATAATTTTTGGGTGATTTTTAGGTGGGTTTTTTGGGTGATTTTTAGATGGGTTTTTAGGTGGTTTTGGGGTAATTTTTGGGTGATTTTTAGGTGGTTTTTGCATGACTTTTACGCGGTGTTTACATGTTTTTTAGGTGGGTTTTTTTGAGTAATTTTTGGGTGGTTTTTAGGTATTTTTGAATAATTTGTAGGTGGTTTTGGGGTCATTTTTGGGTGATTTTTGGTGGTTTTTGAGTAATTTTTAGTTGGTTTTACGGTAATTTTTGGGTGAATTTGGTGATTTTTGGGTAGTAACTTATCATTTCTACATGAAAACAAAAAAACAACAACTTTTAAAAAACAAACAAACTGTTAATTACAGACTTGTAACAATAACAAGTACTTGATTTACACTTAAACATGTTACTCTAGATCAGGTTTATCAAGAACAGCGTGGTTACAGTAATGGTCTAAATGTCAGTGTATGGGATGATGCATAAGTGTCCACTGTGTCGGCTGATATGGAACTAAAACAACAAAACCCATGAATATACAAGAGAACAGCTGGAGAAGAACTGTCCACTGTAGTGACCACTGTGCATGAAAGGGTTAATTATTACGATGAGATAACATTTAAGTGTTATTATGTCAAAAACAGAGAAAACTGAAGAAAAAATTGACTTTTTCAGTCAAATCTATCATTATCTGAGTATAAGTCAAATGTGTCCATCCACTGTCATTATTGGACATGTGAGCAAAACCTTACCGATATTTACTAAAAAAAAAGAAATGCGTAATGTCGGTTTTTCCATTAAATCACAAATGCAATGATTTTTGTGTTTAGTATCATGGCCCTGATGGACCACCACTGGTAAAGAGCTCCTACAAGTGGATCATTGTACTGAAAAAAGCTAATACGATTAGCCCCGGCTGGAAAATAATCCTGTCAAACACAAAATGCACAATTTAACACAAACTACCTGAAACAATCTGCCATCAGTTGTCCTGATCAGGGTGTAATATGTTGTAAAAAAAAAAAAAATAATAATTGAGATTTAATCGGAGGCCTCTCAGTTAAAACGAGATGCTCTTTCCTGCTGAGGTTCCTCTTAGCGATTCGTCGTAATTTGTTTTGATTTCATGTTTGCCTTTCGCGGCATTAATTTTGATCATCATTTGTTCGCACACACAGTCTCACCCCGCAAGAAACTAGAGTGGCTTTTTAGGTCCATTAAACATGTCAGCATCCACTCTCACACTTCCAGTTCTGAAGCACAAAACTAGCGCCTTCACTGGGAACTAAACCTCGTAATTGCAACATATGCTTTGAGTCGCAGAAATATCTCCAGAGACTAATGAAGAGAAGGGTGTTCTGGGTAACTGTATGTCCCAGACCTACACCATGAATATGAGCGTGAAACTTTCAGCTGATTCTGACCAGAGTGTCTACGCCACGGGTGTCAAACTCATTTCCTTTCAGGTTCCGTATTCGGCTCAATTTGATCTCAAGTGGATCAGACCAATGAAAGAAAAGAATAAGTAGCATAATAGCATAAAAATAATGACAACTCCAAATTTTTCTGTTTTAGCGCAACAAAATAACATTGAATTATGAAAATATTTACAATTTATAAACAAACCAAACAAAAAAGACATGAATAACCTGAAAAATTTTATAATTCTTAAGAAAAATAAGTGCAATTCAATATTATTATATGTAAACGTATCATTTACACTTGTGGAAAAAAAACATATAGTAACATTCAGAATATTGTTAAAACTGTATTGTATTTTCTTTAGACATTTCAGGTTGTTCATATTTGTTCAAGTTATTCACATTTTATTCTTAAAGGATAGTTTGTAAGTGTAAATATTTTCAGAACATACTGTTTTTTCACATGAAACCAAGAAGCAAATTTGGAGTCATCATTATTTATAGATTATTATGTTAATATTTTACTTGAGCTCACAGGTGGTCTGTATGTGGAACCTGAACTAAAACCAGTTTGACACGATTGTAATTTTTGCGCTCTGCCAGTTCATCCCGCGGTCCGGATCAGACCCTTACCTGGGCCGGTTTTGGCTCACGGGCCACATGTTTGATGCAGTGGCGGCTACTCGTCTTTCAGACAGGGGAAGCTCATTGTCAAGTTATTTAAACATACATTCGGCCCTCCGTTCCTTTTTAAGAAAATGCTCAGTGACCTTATCGTACCAAGTAGGCATCTTTTCCAGGGACTGGACCAGTGTCCTCTGAATGTCCAGCAGAGCTGGGCTGCTTCAAATTGCCTTGGCCCATTGTGTTGCGAGTGTAAGACTTCAGCCTTTATAAACTACAGATGCTCCTTTCACTCCGACCTAGCCGACAGTTTGATTGATTTACCTATCTACAAAACTATATTAAACTCGAAGAAGAAATGATTAAATTATGTAACTGAAACAAGAAAACGCTGAAATTAAGTTAAATTGAAAGAAGGAAGTACAATGAGTGTGTTTTATTTACAGTGAAAGAAATGAACGAGTAATTTCGGAGCGGTTTCTCTGATTTCACAGCAGAATGTGCGACAGTATTAAACTGAACTGTGTCAGTGAAGGAGGAGATCTGAAACTAGCTGTCAATCAAACGGGATTCAGCCTTTCGACCGATCCTCCAATCAGCGCGTGGGATTCTGGCGTCCGGCCCGGCCGAGCTCCGCCTACAGCTCCATTCACCCCCAGAGACGCCCGGCGTTCAGGGGCGGGACAACATTGTGGCATTTATCCAATTACCGTCCAGTTTTGAGGCAATGAAAAAAACTGTTCCACTCAGTCCCATTGAAGCCCAGAGACGGACACAGTCTACGGACAAATGCACTGAGCAGAGATGGAGGAGAAAACAGAGACACGGGAATGGAGGAGAAGTGAACAACATCGCGTCCGTTGATTTGTGATAAAGCTAATTCTGAACGAACTCATCTTTGAGATGAACGTGTTTTAACACATTTGTAGTCAATGAAATGTCAACACAACCGAACAAATTTAACCATTTAATTTTCGTAATTTTAGGGGAAGCCGGGCTTCCCTTGCAGTCTGTGAGAAATCGCCACTGGTTTGATGCCCCTAATCTGAAACAAGAGAAGCACAAGATAAAGGCCAGATTTAGATTAGATTAGACTAGATTAGATTAGATTAGATTAGATTAGATTAGATTAGATTAGATTAGACTAGATTAGACTATATTAGATTAGACTAGATTAGATTTGATTAGATTAGACTAGATTATATTAGATTAGACTAGATTAGACTAGATTAAATTAGATTAGATTAGACTAGATTAGATTTGATTAGATTAGACTAGACTATATTAGACTATATTAGATTAGATTAGACTAGATTAGATTTGATTACATTATATATATACTATATATATACTATATTATATACTATATTAGATTAGACTAGATTAGATTTGATTAGATTAGACTAGATTATATTATATTAGATTAGACTAGATTAAATTAGATTAGATTAGACTAGATTAGATTAGACTAGATTAGATTAGATTAGACTAGATTAGATTTGATTAGATTAGACTAGATTAGATTAGATTAGACTAGATTAGATTCGATTTGATTAGACTAGATTATATTAGATTAGATTAGATTAGATTAGATTAGATTAGATTAGATACAACTTTATTTATCCTTTATATATCCTTTATCTATCCTTTAACCAGTGGTGTAGTCCAGGGTATCTGGACTATACCTACTTATTTTTCAGTCATCATTGCGTATACCCACTTCTAAACCACCCCTGATGGACAACATTCAGTCGTATCTGAACCAAATTGCCCATTTTTTCCCCTCGGATGGTGAAGCCATGACCCGCCCTACTCTGTCTCTAATTAATAATAATAATCCATTTTATTTGTAATGCACTTTACATTTTTGTCTAAAAATCTCAAAGTGCTACAGGCAATACATAACAGAGAATAAAAATAGAAAATAAGCCAGATAAAACAGTTTAAAAATAAAAACAGCAGTTAAGAATGAAGACAATTAAAACAGGAGAAGCATGCACAGATGTTAAAAGATCAAGGAAATGCTTTCCTGAATAAAAAGGTCTTCAGACCTTTTTTAAAAGTGTCCTCAGTCTGTGGGGCCCAGAGGCGATCAGGCAGGGCATTCCATAGACGAGGAGCAGCAGCTGCAAAAGCCCTGTCACTCATAGTTTTAAGTTTTGTCCTGGGGGGGCACAGACGGTGCGATTGGCCTGACCGTGTTCTGGCTAGTACTCGGTGCCTCCACTGATTAGATTGATTAACTTTAAGCATGAGGACTGATGAGCCAATCAGAGGCAGAGTAGGGTGGGTCATGCTAAGGAAAATATTGCTAATTTAGCACTGGCCGCTTCTAGTAAGTAAGTACATTTTATTTATAGAGCACTTTCCACAGACAGAGTCACAAAGTGCTTTATCAAATCAAAATCAAACTAGAAGCACTCGGAGAGCGCAGACCTCCGCCAAGGCTGATCAGTGGCGCCCCCCATGGGCCCCCCCCACCCCCGATCACCACCAAAATTTAATCATTTCTTCCTTATCCCATTTCCAACAAACCCTGAAAATTTCATCCAAATCTGTCCATAACTTTTTGAGTTATGTTGCACACTAACGGACAGACAGACAAACAAACAAACAGACAAACAAACCCTGGCAAAAACATAACCTCCTTGGCGGAGGTAATCAAATTTACAGACACCCCACAGAATCCTCCAGGAGCAAACATTTGTGATTGGTGACAGTGGCGAGGAAAAACTTCCCTTTAACAGGCAGAAACCTCTGGAACATTATAGGACACCTCAGGTTCCAGTGCCACCCCAGCTGATTGACAGGTCACTACACGTCTCATTGAAAGATGCGCGATTATTACCTCCGCCAAGGAGGTTATGTTTTCATCAGGGGTTTGTCTGTTTGTTTGTTTGTCTGTTAGCAAGATAACTCAAAAAGTTATGGATGGATTTTGATGAAATTTTCAGGAAGTGTTGATACTGGCACAAGGAACAAATGATTAAGTTTTGGTGGTGATCGTGTGTGTGTGGGGGGGTTAATCTGCCTTGGCAGAGGTCTGCGCTCTCCAAATACTTTTCTAGTTTCCTGATCAAGTCATAATAATTGTATAATAGTGAGCAAATACTACTGATGGATTTTTGGGTAAACTAAATAAAGTATTCTGACATGTCACTGTTTCTAAAAAAGCGTATTTCTGGGCAACTTAAAAAAAAAAAAAAAAATTGACAGTGTACCCACTTCTCCAGGGACCACTACACCACTGGGCAGAACCCTCAGGGAATTCAAGTTCCAATAGCAGCACAAACACTGAATAGGACCTTACAGACCCTGTAGACCACATTGGACCTGAGACTGTTGACTCACTGTCCTCACTGGAACTGTTGATGCCACTATCTGGTAATTAGGGATGGAAATCGATAAGAATCTAACGGTTCCGACTCCATTATCAGTTTTGCCTATCAATCCGATTCCTTATCAAGTCTCATTGGGTGAGGGAATAAAGGAGTACAAACAGGTGTGTTTGCATTAACTGTCTTATATTTCCATCTCTGCACAGAAAATAGAACATATACAGTATGTACAAATATAATAACAGATGACGCAGGGCCCTGTTCGGGGGGGGCGGGGCAGCGGTGGCGTGCAGTGAAAGTGAAACTAAAGATGCTTTACTACTACATGGAACCGGTTCGACTTGGCTCAGCTCGGCTCCCGTTATTGTGCACCTCCTTTCCTTTCCCCTACCTTTGGAAACTTGTATGATGTTTGGGGGTATGACGTTTGTTGCCCACACCGGAACCGGAACTGGACCCAGCGTTCACTCTGCCGCTACATTCACAAGCGCCGCTAAGTATCGTATCAAATACGTGACATTCCTGTAAATGATTCACATGCTGTGGACAAATGTTTGAACATACTGGAGGGATTCCACCCTTTTGAAGACATGGAAGCTTTGACAGTGTTCCAGTGGACCTGGTGTCGTCTGTTTAGACCGTTTCTGCCTCAACGCCATGTTGGCTACGTTCTGACCAAAACAATGCAGCGTACGCGTGACGAAGGTGGAATCATTAAGCAGAATCGTTAAGCAGGCAGGCAAACGATTCCAAGGAATCGAGCTACTGGGATCCAGTTCTCAAAAAGAACCACTTCTCAATTCCCATCCCTACTGGTAATGTATTCAGAAATGACCAAAAATAGTCACTTGCCCGATGAAGCGTTAAAATAGAAAGTGAGAAATGCATATGTTTGTACATTAGAACTTTACCAAACCAGGAAATATAATGTTAGACTAGGACTTTCTGTACTATATGTGACAGGAGAATGTAGACACATGTGACAGAAAATATATAAGTGTGTGAATAAAGAAATGCATGAATGAGTGGAAATGTATGTGAGAGCTGGAGTGGATTATGTCCTGGATGGCCTCCATTATGCAATGTATACATGTGTAAAGAAGCCTCTTGAAACTGGAATAATATGAGCCTGTCCCATGTGAAAAAGACAGAAAGCACAGCATTCTAATGGAATATGCTGTTTACGTGACAACCGTCGTATTCAGAATAATACTAGGATGTTACGGCGCTTGTAAATGTTCCAACTGCGGTTTCGTAAATGAAAAATATAAAGGTGACTCTAGAAATTATGATGTAATTATTTCAAACAGGATGATCGTGGCGTCTCTTGCAGAAATCTTACACCTCAAGCCAAGCATGTGCTATTTTTATGTGCTTTTTTTTTTTTTTTTTTTTTTCCTACTGTCAGTTTTGATATGAGACCAGCGGAATAGATTATGCTTTTTCTGGGGGTCTCAGGGGGTTAGCTTGGCTCCGGTTAGAATTCATTTAGTCAGATAGCCTCTGTGGATTATCCCTGTTTTCAGAGGCCTGAATTTCTGACAGGTCATTATTGTACATCACACTGGGACCTACTGCAGTGAGCCCCACCGTGCATCCACAGCTCCTCACAGCAGTGTCGGCATGCACACACACTGTTAAACAGACCCGGACGGGGGGTAAGGAAAGGAACGCCCGTTTGTCTGATGTGCCGGCCGTTCACTAGAGGACCCCATAGATCTTTGGACCAATCATTACTGGTGTTTTACAGACCCCGGGCCAAGGACAGGACTCCATATGTAGTCACATGTACAGGCTATGAGCCCGATGTTTAATGAATACACCTGAAGTCTGACATTCACCAACAGGAATACTGTGCCCATATCAAACGAGGAAGGAGATGGAGGATGAGGCGTACGTCTAATTCGGTCTCAAATACACACGAACAGTCGCACAAACACCGCTGTTAAAGCTGAAAATAACACAGAAGTGAGTGATGCAGGGTTAACTGGAGGTACAGATTTACAACAGTAAGAAAGCCTAGTGCTAACCCTGTCATATCACACCACGTGCATGTGCAAATACATTATAAATATGTACATAATATTTCAATTTAAATCTAAATGTACATAAATACTTATTTTTCTCTTTATATTTTAGTTTTCACAAGCGTATATTTCCTGTTTTCTATCTTTCCTGCACTTTATTTTTGTATAAATGATCCCCATAGTGGGATCATTAAAGTCTCTTATCTTATCTCGTATTATCTTAACCAGTTTTATCTTATCTTGTCCTATCCCATCTTATCCCATTTTATCTTATCTTGTATTATCTTATTCAGTTTTATCTTATCTTGTCCTATCTCATCTTATCTTATCCCATTTTATCTTATCTCGTATTATCTTATCCCATCTTATCTTGTCCTATCCCATCTTATCTTATCCCATTTTATCTTATCTTATCTCGTATTATCTTATCTTATCCAATTTTATCTTATCTTGTCCTATATCATCTTATCTTATCCCATTTTATCTTATCTTATCTTATCTCGTATTATCTTATCTTATCTTATCCCATCTTATCTTGTCCTATCCCATCTTATCTTCCCTCGTATTATCTTATCTTATCCAATTTTATCTTATCTTGTCCTAGCTCATCTTATCTTATCCCATTTTATCTTATCTTATCTCATATTATCTTATCCCATCTTATCTTGTCCTATCCATCTTATCTTATCCCATTTTATCTTATCTACTTCATATTGTCTTATCTTATCCAATTTTATCTTGTCATGTCCTATCCCATCTTATCTTATCCCATTTTATCTTATCTTATCTCGTATTATCTTATCCAATCTTATTTTGTCCTATCCCATCTTATCTTAACTCGTATTATCTTATCTTATCCAATTTTATCTTATCTTTTCCTATCCCGTCTTATCTCATATTATCTTGTCTTATCTTATCCCATCTTATTTTATCCTGTCCCATCTTATCTTATCCCATTTAATCTTATCTAGTCTCATCCAATCTTATCCTATATTGTCCTAACCAATCTTATCTTATCTCATTTTATCGTATCTTATCTCGTATTATCTTATCTTATCCCATCTTATCTTATCTCATATTATCTTGCCCTATCCCACCTTATCTTATGCTGTCCCATCTTATCTTATCTTGTATTATCTTATCTTAAATTTTACACTTAAATTTTTATAATTTGAAGACAGTTTATTTCTACCTGCCTTTCTTTGGCACTAGTGTGTTGCATATTGCTGCTGTAAACTGTTAAATTTCCCCATGGTGGGATCAATAAAGTCTTATCTTACCTTATCTTATCTTATCTTATCTTATCTTATGCCGTCTTGTCTTATCTTGTTGTTCTCATGTCGTACCACACTTTCCTCCATTTTCTAAACAGCCCTAACCCTTATTTTTTTCCCCATTTCTGCAGTTTCATCAGCCTAAATCCTCCTAAACTGCTGTGTATTTTGATTGTATAATAATTGCACCGTCTGATATTGACATTTGATCAACTGTTCAGCCCTAGACTGATAAAAAAACCCAAAAAAAACACACACTTCTGAGGCACTCACATCCTCTAGCAGTCTACATATGAAGGTTAAATTCTTTTGTATAACCGATGAACTCTCAGAAACTTGACATGTCTTTTTTTTTTGGGGGGGGGGGGTCCTCTGAGAGACGGGAACATGCATTGCAAAATAAATCGCAATTAAACCTTAAGAGGCAGACAAAAGGAACTTTGAATCCCGCTAAACCCAACTCCACTTGACCTGTCATAAACTGAAATTTCCGGAGGATTCCACCAAAGACCTGACCTATCTGCGTGACAGCTGATTGGCACCATCCTCGCTTTATCTTCGGCAAAAAAAACCAAAAGCGCGTTACGAACGGCAGGCGGCTCGTCGCATCCCCGAGGCAACCTGCGACGGGTCCTCCCCACAGAGCGTCTTCCTCCGCTTCCTAAATAATACAACAACAAAGAAGCAGGATTTATGGGGGAAACCTCAGTGGGAGTGTGTACACGTAGATCCTTTCAATTTGCCCTGGGAGTATTAACAAATGACCTGACACCCATTACGCAGCATTAGAGGAAATTTCCAGAGCCGCACACAGCTAATATTCTCAGCTAATTAGCGAGTGTTGGCTCGACTGTCGATCAAAAACCGTGACAATAGAGTCGAATTACACAGAGCTGCCGTGGGAATGAGTGGATGTCTAGATGGGATTAATGTAAACAACTCAGAAAGTGTTGATGATGAGGTCTGGGGGCCGCCGAGGGATTGTTCTCAAAGAATCAAACGGCAAGAAAGTACATTGTCACTGAGTACACAAGGAACGAAGACGCCTGTTGAATGTTGAAATGAATGAACCAGAGGGGCTCGCTCTGCAAGGTCACCATTCCCGAACCTTCGCTGTAATTATTCTTGATACAAGGATTAATATCTAATTCAAGGTGTAGGCCTTGCATGACTCTTTTCTTATTAACTTTGCTACAGTGGGGGAACCTTTCAGGATTATTTCAATGCAATGATTACTTTGGGCCTAGCAAGCTGATTGCAAACTGTGCTGGTAGGTTTATTCACCACATTGATTTCCCTGCCAATATTGAGGATAGAGCTCCCAAGACATATCACCCTGCTCTCTCTGCTGTGCTCTCAGTAAATCTTATTAGAGATGGAAGCTCCTTAGCTGATACAGGACGGAGAAGAGCGCAAGGTTAAAAGAGGAGACAAGTTTGACAGAGGTGGAAAAGATAAAGCCTTCCACCTACTTGTGCTACACAGGAATAAGTTGATGTCTTTATATTTACAATAGTCGAGTGACACAAGCGAGTAAAGGGCAGGTTATTGTACAAAAATGTTAGCAAACACTTCACATTTAACCTCCTAAGACCCAGCTATGGGTTTTCTGCCCACATTTGTGGACAAGACTTTCACAACTTTATACAAAAAAAAAAGAAAAGAAAACTGTCCACCACAAAAGACATTCCGTAAAAATTTTAAAAACTGCATCTGAAAAAACTGTTGCACCATGATGCTTCCAATATAGGCACTTATTTAATAGAAAAAAAAAAAAGCATATGCTTTGCTGACATTTCCTGGGTCCATCCATTCATTATCTGCTGCTTTTCCGGGGCCGGGTCACGGGGGCAACAGTCTAAGCAGGGATGCCCAGACTTCCCTCTCCCAGCTCTTCCAGGAGGACCCCGAGGTGTTCCCAGGCCAGCCAAGAGACATAGTCTCTCCAATGTGTCCTAAGTCTTCCCCGAGGTCTCCTCCCGGTTGGACATGCCCGGAACACCTCCCCAGGGAGGCGTCCGAATCAGTTGCCCGAGCCACCTCAGCATTTCCTGGGTCTTAGGAGGTTAATCACGTTCCATCAAAGTAAAATGTAAGGAGTGACTAAATCTTAACTGTGCTAGTCCTTTAAGAGTTAGCCAAACAAACACTGTCTTGTTTCAAAAGGAAATTAGATCTAGATCCTAGAATTTAGGAAAATGTGTTTGGATGCTTCTATGAAACTGGGTTCATTTTGGTATCTGGCACTTTTCCAGCTTTTTTAGACCCAATAATAAAAGAGAAATGTAGACACATTTCCCCCCAGGATGTACCGAATGATGACCTCAGATAAATGGGGAAAAAAATATCCTCTTGCTCTGAGCCATCCCATAATTAATGAATTTTTAATCAAATACTGGGGCCAAAAATAGGACCAAAATTGGGACATGAAATGCTACCAAGGCGTCAGTGCATTTTATTTTGAAAACATGGCTGTAAATGGTCTTATATAGACTATAAATAAAGACACTGTGTTAAATTTGATGATCCTTGTGGTTTTTCTAACCCAGACATGTGGATTTTTCATGAATCTCAGTCTCATTCCAGGTTTTGTGTGTAACTTATCGTGTCCTCTTGCGTTACATGCAGAACCTGCCCAGTTAAACACATATAAATCGCAAATGATTTTGCAACAGCGGTCATTTTTGTGAAACAATCTGTCTTGCATAATTAGTTCAATTCCCAAAATGTACCTGTGAGAGAATAAAGAGATATAAAAAAATAAAAATAAAAATAGTACCGCGTAATTTCCATGTCCTTTTGGCCGTATTACATACACATTTTTGTATTAAATATAATGTAAAATAATATTAAAATGTGTGATTTATCTGAAAACTAGTTTCTCTTTTATCTCAGTAAGTTTTTATTTTTAAAATAGACCCAAAGTGCTTCCAAACTTGCTTCATAACATTAGTCTACATCTGGTTTGAATTTTTAGCCCCTCTGTCCTGTTTTTAGGACCAGTTTCATAGAAGCACCAGTTTATTTACTCCAACGCCTTGATACGAATTTCAAATCATTTCTCATTGGGTGCTGCAAAGTTAGCGATAACTGGTTCCTGATTTCAATATAAATTGAATCTTTTGCAGTTTGGACATTTCCAAGACACATTTAAACACAATACAGCCAATAAGTGTATGGCAACATAACATAAGACTTGCCATGTCAAATTTAATACCGTTTAAAGACTTTTTAAGGCAGTGGTTCCCAACTTTTTTTGGCTCGTGACTCCATTTTAACATCACAAATTTCTGGCGACCCCAGACATTCAAAACGAAGATTTTTTTTTTTTTTTGCTAAAATTAATTTGTTTTTGATCATGTAATAGTTTGCTACACTATGTTGCAAATAAATATTAATTTTAGATTATATTTAGGCTATATATACAATTACATATATTTTTTTAGCAATTTTTTAACATTTTTTTTATCAATTACTAGAAATTTCAGGCAACTCCATTTGAATTCCAGGTGACCCCATGTGGGGTCCCGACCCCAAGGTTGAAGAACACTGTTTTAAGGTATTAAATGTAAATGTGTTAATTCAAGACTTTTTAAGAGGGGGAATCTGTGTAAACATTAGGCCTGTAACGGTACACAAAATTTTCGGTTCGGTATGTTTTCGGTTTTCAAAGCCACGGTTCTTTTTTTTTTTCAGTTCGGTACGGGAAGAAAGAAAACCCCTCAAAATGTCTATTAATGTATTTATGAATTTTCTCAACATTTTTCCCTCAATTTTTGGACACAATAGAATATAGAAAAACAGGAATAATATAATTCTGCTGCTATAAATCAAATAGAAAATAAAATAAATTATTAATATCACTAAATGTATTTTAAACATTAGTATTGCACTTTTCCCTGAAAGGTAATTTTCGAACAAACAAGAAAAATGCAATCACAGTTCTGTCAGTTCACATTCTGCAGGAAAATAACAAAAAATTTCACATGAAGTGCAACATTAACAAGAGGGTAAACTGGTATTCTGTTGAAACAAACTGAAGAGAAACACTGACAACACAATGAACCAAATTATTTATTTTAGGACAGAGAACAAACTGTTTAGGACACTGTGTGTATTTGTGTGCCTGTGTGCACGGGGGATTTTTTTTTTTTTTTTTTTTTTTGGTTGGAGCCGGGGGGTAGGGGGGGCGCGCAGTTATATACCTGGGGGTGCGGTCCATAACTAACGTAACAAACGCTGTCGTGAAACGAAAGTGAAACTTTACATACTTTCAACGTTCTATTTATTCCTCTATTATACAGCGTGCGTGACAGACAGACAGACAGACAGAGCTTGTGTCAGTGTTTTAGAACTACCGTAGTTCCTCGGGGCCAAACAACGTCTGTCTTATTAACGTCTCTTTCCTCGTTGTTGTCTTTCACCTGAACCTGAACTGATCCAAACTGGACTGGACTGATGGTGGAGGGTCTTCAGTCTCTTCCTTCCAGGTTCACATCATATTTGTTGTTTTTTTTTAACCTTATATCAGCTGCTATTTCATATTTTAGGTCAATGTGTGCTCCTTCAATATGTCCGTGTGAAACTTGCGCGGATTTAAAGTTCCGCATCGAACGACGTCTTTCATTCCTTTTTCTTTTTCTCATCATACTGTGCCGTTTCAGTACAGCTGTGTACCGAACCGAACAGGTGCGTACCGAAACGGTTTGGTTCGGTTCGTGCACCGTTACAGGCCTAGTAAACATGTCGTACTCTCATTACTTATTTCCGTAATTGTAACTCCCACCTTGTAAATGCGATTCCTGAAACAAGCCAAGGACACGGTGCAAATTGTGACACAAAAACACTCAAAAAAAAACCAAAAAAAAACATATGTACAACAAACAGACTTTGTGCTGAGTCAGGTCCCAGTTGGGTGTTTGCTAATGATACCGACTTGTAGTAGATGGATAGCCAGGGCGGCCTCTTACTTCGGAGTCGAAGGCCAGCCTGGTCATAATAAAAGCACAACAGTGTCGCCATAGCACTGTTTGGCATGCTGCTCGGCCTCTGTGCGTTAGTCACATAGAGTCACCCGGGGAATACTTTCTACTTCTACTGATCACCGGCCTGCACCTCCTGGCCCTGAGAAATCAACAGCCAGGATTTATAGATTTACCTTAGATTGGCTGTCCCGCATTTGTACCCCCATAAATACTTTTACAGCTTTGCTAATGCCACTGTTGGGAATAAACAAGGTTACGGCGGACAAGATGAGGCTGAGATTTAGTTGGCAACTCGGACAGCGCGGGGCAGAGAGAGCAATGAGAAAGGAGGTATAATGTCAGAAAAGGGAGGTAGCAACTCACATTGGGGATGAACACTTTATAGCGATGCAGGGTGTACTTTTACATAGCGATGCAGTCTTACCGGGCGATGCAATAACTGACTAAAATCTTGTGCTGTAACTGTACCTACTGCATAACTTGTGAGGAAACTTGACACTTCCTCTCAAAAATCCATATTAAAAGCTAAAGCACAAGTGGATTATTTTTCAGTGCAGCACTGTATATACCAAATAAACTCAAAGTATTAAAACCAGAGCATAAAAAAGCTACATATGTGATTATGATGAATAAATAAAGTTCCTGGCTTAAGTAAAACTGATGACCTTGGTGCTAATTCTTCTCCAAGACATTACAGATTAATTATTCAAGCACATTACTTTACTTCAGTTTTAAATGCTACTCATTCGGACAACTTCATGAAAGTTGCAAGGTCTTCAAGCATCAATTATGGATAGTCAAGCCATCAGTCTCTTCATAATGAATAAGCATACCTTCGAATTGACACATTTGCTCTCGTAAAAGACTTGTAAGACTGACGACCGCGCTTGCACTCCGGAGTTGACTAAGCAGTCCGTCTTTTCCTGCCATTTACTCTGTCGGAGTCAGCAGAAGGTGACACTTAACATTGGGATACATGTATTGTTGATGCTGGTTCTGGTTCAAAATGAGGCCAAGTAGAAGTAGACGATTACTCAGAAAGAGCTGATGTATGCCACGGACTAATTGGTTTTGGACAGACCGCTTGTTCTGTCCGCATAGGTTTAATTTCACCTCGTCCAGACGTAAACCTGATAAAATGTCCCAAACAACCACTGGTAACTGTCCTGAGAGTGTGAGAAGGTAACACTTAACACTGGGGATACATGTATTGTTGATGCCCGTTCTGGTTTAGAAAGGTGCCAACTAGAGGTAGACCGCATACTCAGAAAGGGCTGATGTACGCCACGGAGTAATTGGTTTTGACAGACCGCTTGTTCTGTCCACTATCCAGACATAAACCTGATAAACTGCCCTAAACAACCACCGGCGACTGTGTCAGTAGGCCACCAAAGCACCAAAGGTTACATAATTGTGCCAGTCACCGAAAATGATCTCAATCAGAGAGCCTCATTTTGGTCAAAAAGCCTCAAATAGTGACAAATCTATCACGTGTAGTGAATACAGTTACACCTCAGTGACCTCAAAATGAAGAAGCATACATTAGAACTGACACGTTTGCTCTCGTAAAAGACTTGTAAGACTGACGACCACACTTGCACTCTGGAGTTGACTAAGCATTTACTCCTGCCATTTACTCTGTTGGAGTCAGCAGAAAGTAACACTTAAATTTGGGAATACATGTATTGTTGATGCCGGTTCTGGTTCAAAAAAAGGCAAAGTACAGGTAGACGATTATTCAGAAAGAGCTGATGTATGCTGTGGAGTAATTGGTTTTGAGAGACCGCTAGTTCTGTCCACTATCCAGACATAAACCTCATAAACTAAATTAACATAAACAACATAAACAACATAAACTAAATTTTTGGGAGTGATTATTGACCATAAACTCTGTTGGAAACCACAAATAGAATATATCAAATGCAAAATGTCCAAGGCTGTTGCGATTCTTTATAAAAACCCGAGACTTGTTAAGCAAAAAATGTTTGCATATGTTGTACTGTTCACTTGTAATGCCATATATGTCCTACTGTGTGGAAATATGGGGCATTGTGTAGAAAACTAATTTAGACCCAATAATTAAACTTAAAAAAAAAAAGCTATTAGAGTCATAAACAAAGCTGGTTATCTCCAATCAAGTAATCCACTTTTAGTAGAATCTGGTTTACTAAAATTTCTTGACATTGTATATTTAAAAACAATGGAATTTATGTTTCGCGTTAAAAGTAAAAACCTTCCTTTTTGTATTCAGAAAATTTTTAAGTTAAGAGAAGGACATTATAATTTAAGAGGGATGTTTGTGTTTGAAAAATGTAAAGTAAGAACAAACGTTAAATATCACAGTGTTTCAGTTATTGGTGTCAAGCTATGGAAGGAACTGAAGGATGAAGTGAAATTGTGTAGCTCACTGTTGAGTTTCAAAAAGAATTTAATTTGTCAAATTATGAAGGGCTATGAAAGTAATATGATTACAAAATGACTTATTACACTGAATGTAGTATAATTTAAGTTTAAGTATTTATCTTCTGCAACTTAAGGTGTGGACTTGGACTAAGGATGTGAATAGGAGAAGCAGAAATAAGCCTCCGACTTCAGATTCTTCCTTTTTCAGTTACAAAATGTGTTAATTTTATGTTTGTTTTTTTAATATGTAGGTGTTTTGTTTTGTTGGTTTTTTTTAATATGTATGTGTTTTGTATTTTGTATTCAACTGAAAATAAACATTCATTCATCATTCATTCTTCATCAACTGCCCTAAACAACCACCGGCGACTGTCTTGGCAGGCCACCGAAGCACCTCCACTTCCATATTTGCGTTCTCCTGCGTCAGTCACCTAAAATGATCTCAATCAGAGAGCCTCATTTTGGTCCAATAGCCTCAAAACGGTGACACATCCATAGCGTGGAGTGAATACAATTACACCTCTGCATGACCTCTACCGCTGTCAGCGTTATCAGTCTGTAGGAAACCACCCCCGTCAGGATCGTTTAGGAATGAACATCCACAGCTCTTGCTATTTATTGATGTCCGTGTGTGGCTGGAAGGGTCATCGGAGGTTCGAAGCGTTTCAAGGAAAGCCCCTTCGGTCACCTGTGAGCCTGCAGCGAACATAAACCGACATGTTCGAGAGCGTCTTTTTTATTTCCACCTTACTGTTCCTACGCCGAACAAAGGCCAAGTCA
The DNA here is from genome assembly GCF_902148855.1 of Sphaeramia orbicularis. NCBI lineage: Eukaryota > Metazoa > Chordata > Actinopteri > Kurtiformes > Apogonidae > Sphaeramia > Sphaeramia orbicularis. The sequence continues at coordinate 37,867,746 of NC_043976.1, read as the reverse complement.
TTACACGTAAGAACTCCGTAATCAAGTCCGAGTCGCCTGGAGTCTAAAAGGTCAGAGGAACAATTTGACGTTGGACTTTTGCGGCGTGCAGCGGTGTTTTACGTGCATGTACTCGCCGCATGTTCCTAGTCTTCATTTATTTCTTGTATACGCCAGCTGGGGTACATAACGAGAGCGAAAATGGCTACGGGGGGAAGAGGCAGATGGCAAATTGGGGATTATTACATCCCGAAGTGAGAAAAAGGAAGATGCAAAGAAAAGCTGGCATACACCGACGTACAGAAGCTACAAAGCTTAAAACTACACACAAACTATCCTGTAAACTGCTCTTTATCTGCTAAAGAAAGAAAAATGGTTGATTTCTGTTTATTACAAGCTAAGCGGTGTATCGCTTTGTGTTGGAAAAATATTGGTCGCCCCTCTTTTGACTTCTGGTTCAATAATTTAACCTCAAGTTTGGCTCTTGAGAAACTGGCATATACGGTTAAAAAGAGAACTTCGGAATTCTGTAACATTTGGAAGATGTTTTTGGATTTAACCCTTTCATGCACTGTCCACTCCAGTGGACAGTTGTTCTCCAGATGTTCTCTTGTATATTCATGGGTTTTGTTGTTTTAGTTCCATATCAGCCAACACAGTGGACGCTTATGCACCATCCCATACATTGTAATTCGGATCATTACTGTAACTTTACTGTTCTAGATAAACCTGATCTGCACTAACATGTTTGAGTGTAAGTCAATTGTTATTTGTTAGACAAGAAGGGTTTTTTTGCATATTATCTCCATGAAGTGAGTAATTACTAGCATTAGAATATGTTAAAATGTGAGAAGACATCAGATTAGCAGCATTAAAAATGTTTTTATTTCATTGTTTTCATATCACTTTCTGATATTGGGTTTTAAACACATGTTTCTTTACTTCAAAAATTTAATGCATGGATATTTTTGTAACTCCATAGAAAAAAAAACCTCGATCGCATTGTTTTTTTCATGGCTAAACACTGAAGAAAAAAATCTTGACTAAGGTTCTCATAATTCGAGCATGAAAGGGTTAATTAAGAGTGGTGATAATGAAGGGGTAGTGAGTAAGTGACAAATTGGGACATTTTGTTTGATGTGGGAATGTACATGTATAGTATCATTTCCACTCTATACCTAAGTTTTATTTATTATGTTATTTAATCAGTTGTTTCTATATAATGCTGTCAGATTAATGTTTGTCACATCTTTTTGAGATTTATTTTCATTTTATGTATTTATTTTGCTTTATTTATATATATTTATTTTCATTTATTCATGTATTTATTTATATATTTATTTTTTCCCTGCCATGTTCAAGATGTTCATGATGTTTAAAGTTTTGTATGAATGAAAAATAATAAACAAATGTTTATATAAAAAAAAAAAAAAATACACACAAACCCTCAAGTTAGGAATGAGTAATGTGAGGTTTTACACTGATCTCGAAAAACTTTCATCAATTTCTTGCTGTTTTTGTACTTCTTGTTCAATTTTTTTTTTTTTTTCTTTTTTACCGGAAATGTGACTAAAAGCAATCAGAACTTTTAACCTGTAAAGTCAAAAAGTCAGATATGAACATTTATATTTAACAAACACTTTTCTCCTGTAAATATTGTTTATCTGTAAAAAAAACAAAAAAAAAAAACTACATTCCAGCTAAAGGTGGTCATTTTATTTTGTGCACTATTCATTGTTTGCTACAAATCAAAGCCTAGCGCAGCCACTTACTATGATTTCCATGTAAATGAAGCTGCGGCTCGTATAAGACCTGGTCACCCCTGACTCTCCGGTTTTTCCCGCAGTGAATTAAATCAGTCGGGGCTGTATTTACCCGTCATTTACACAGATGAGGTGTATTATTTCAGAACCGAGTAGTTTGTTTTCATGAGAAGGTCAGCGCAGATTATGGAGCGAACGCTGTTTCGGTTTCCCATCTATTCTGTTCATTTGTTCATTTTCTGTACCCGTTTAACCCTCTCGAAGGTCGATCCCCGCTGATATCAAATATGACGCCGGTTTATCACAGGAACGACGAATAGACACGAATAAATATTCATCTCCGGTTGACGATGAGAATGAAGAAGGCAGGTATGCTGGGATGTTGACTGACAGCGCACACTTTCACTGATATTTCAGACTGATCTCAAGAAATCGCGTCGTATGCTACGCCAGTTCTTATGCTATACGTAGGCATTTTCATCCTTTTGCGTGTTATTCAATGCCATTTAAACACGTGTTAAGCCAAGATCTCCAGTTTACATATCCGTAACCGCTAACCCTAACCGCTAATTGCATGATATTTGGCGCAGCGTGAACATTTATAATGCGTATAGATAACGCGCCAATTAAAAGTGGCGTGTATGGCATGTATATTTCCGCATTTCATGATATCACGTTGGATATTTGATTGAGACGAGTAGTTATATTCCATGTTCCCAGTCCTTTTTTTAATTAAAACGTTCATTTTTAATTTTTCCCATTTTTTTTAAAGTTTAGATTAGGGGTGTCAAACTCATTTTAGTTCAGTTCCACATCCAGCCTAATATGATAGAAAGTGGGCCGGACCAGTAAAATAATATAAACAATAGGATAAGAACTTTTGGGTGAAAAAAGTAAATTCCGTAAAATAAAAAATACACTTGAATATGCTTAAATATCCTACAATACACACAAAAATACACTTAAATATGCTCAAAAATCCTACAATTCACACAAAAATACATTTAAATATGCTTAAATATCCTACAATACATGCAAAACTACACTTAATTATGCTCAGAAATCCTAAAATACACGGAAAAATACACTTAAATATGCTTAAATATCCTACAATACACGCAAAAATACACTTAAATATGTTTAACTATCCTACAATACACGCAAAAATACACTTAAATATGTTTAACTATCCTACAATACACACAAAAATACACGTAATTATGCTCAAAAATCCTACAATACATGCAAAAATACACTTAATTATGCTCAGAAATCCTACAATACACACAAAAATACACTTAAATATGCTTAAATATGCTACAATACATGCAAAAATACACTTATTTATGGTCAAAAATCCTCCAATACACGCAAAATTACACCTAAAAAATGCTTAAATATCCAACAATACACGCAAAAATACACTTAAATATGCTCAGAAATCCTACAATACACGCAAAAATACACTTAAATATGTTTAACTATCCTACAATACACGCAAAAATACACTTAAATATGTTTAACTATCCTACAATACACACAAAAATACACGTAATTATGCTCAAAAATCCTACAATACATGCAAAAATACACTTAATTATGCTCAGAAATCCTACAATACACACAAAAATACACTTAAATATGCTTAAATATGCTACAATACACGCAAAAATACACTTATTTATGGTCAAAAATCCTCCAATACACGCAAAAATTACACCTAAAAAATGCTTAAATATCCAACAATACACGCAAAAATACACTTAAATATGCTCAGAAATCCTACAATACACGCAAAAATACACTTAATTATGGTCAAAAATCCTCCAATACACGCAAAATTACACTTAAATATGCTGAAATATCCTACAATACACGCAAAAATGCACTTAGTTATGCTCAGAAATCCTAAAATACACGGAAAAATACACTTAAATATGCTCAGAAATCCTACAATACACGCAAAAATACACTTAAATATGTTTAACTATCCTACAATACGCGCAAAAATACACTTAAATATGTTTAACTATCCTACAATACACACAAAAATACACTTAATTGTGCTCAAAAATCCTACAATACACGCAAAAATACACTTAATTATGGTCAAAAATCCTCCAATACACGCAAAATTACACTTAAATATGCTGAAATATCCTACAATACACGCAAAAATGCACTTAGTTATGCTCAGAAATCCTAAAATACACGCAAAAATGCACTTAGTTATGCTCAGAAATCCTAAAATACACGGAAAAATACACTTAAATATGCTCAGAAATCCTACAATACATGCAAAAATACACTTAAATATGTTTAACTATCCTACAATACACACAAAAATACACTTAATTGTGCTCAAAAATCCTACAATACACGCAAAAATACACTTAATTATGGTCAAAAATCCTCCAATACACGCAAAATTACACTTAAATATGCTGAAATATCCTACAATACACGCAAAAATGCACTTAGTTATGCTCAGAAATCCTAAAATACACGCAAAAATGCACTTAGTTATGCTCAGAAATCCTACAATACATGCAAAAATACACTTAAATATGTTTAAATATCCCACAATACACGCAAAAATGCACTTAGTTATGCTCATCTACACTGGATAGGGTTGAAGATGGACCTGTGGAGTTGAAAGAATGAAGAATTCAGACCCAAGCATAGCATTCACAATTTATTCAGACCACAGGGAAACTTTTTAAAATGCCAAATTCCATTTAAAAAAAGCTAAATATCACTTCTTTAATTTGTCACTCCATCTCATATTTATGCACCGCAGTAAACATCGATTCTACATCTGTTTTGGCAGAACACGCCACAACAAATCTGCAGGCCTCACAGCTCACTACCTACATCTGCTTCGGCACTGACTCACCGGCTGGCTTACTATGTGCATTAAAATTCAGTTTCAATAGAAGGGGAGCTGGAGCTTGTATTGTAGCAGACCCGACAAAACCTTGACAATACTGCTCAAAAGCCCACAAGCACATTCAGACACGGGTGTCGTCATGGAAGGCGTCTCGAGACTCCATCTGGCCTGAGGCATGTCGATGTTACCTTGAGAATGACGGGTATTTTCATTGACAGTTGAAACTTGGCTATGAGTAAACATTACACCCAGTTTGTACAAGTTAGATGCAGCGAGGAGGAGATGGAAATGGAAGCTGATTGGTACAGAGTGGCCAGTACTTGGCAACGGAATTCAGTTTGACAGTTTCTAGTGATTTTATGTTAAAGGTGCAGTATGTAGGAATTATGTTCTAAGTAATTATAAAATAGCCTCAACTGTCACCAGATATTAAGGCACCCCTTATGAAACAAAAATATACGGCAATATATTGAAAAATATAACGCATTATATTAAAAAATACATTTCCATATATGGGAAAGTAGTGCATATATTTTCCAATATACTGCAATATATGCTTTAATCACATATTGATACATATAAAACATATACTGCAATGAAGACAAAAACTGCCCTATATTTTTACATGTAGTTTTATTGAAACTCAATTTCTTTCCATTGACACAAGTTTACATAAAGCAGATATTTATCAACACTTACATTACTTGGTATGCATAATAACATATTTCATGAAAATATGCATCGTGATATACATGAAAAAAGTGTTAACTGAAAAAAGACACCTTCTTAGTCATTTTGGCAGCATAGGATGAAAAAGATGTACATATATACATGCATATTTTTTGAAGTGTATTACTAAATATATAATTACATATATTTAGTAATAAACTAGACAATATATGTATGTATATATGCATACATACATTATGAAGTGTATTACAAAATATATAATGACATATATTTACATATATAAGTAAATATTTTGTCATATATGTTTCAATATATGGAAAGCGGCAATTCCTTATGTATTTTTCAATATATTGTAATATAATACAAAATATATTGACACAATATATTATTCTGTATATTTTAAATATAAATATATATTATACAGTAATATATTTTTCAGTCAGTAATATATTGACAGTCAATATATAGAGAAATATATTTTCTTTGCATAAGGGACAGGTGTCAAACATGCAGCCCGGGGGCCAAATCTGGCCCGCCAAAGGTTCCATTCCGGCCCTACAGGATGAAAGTGCAAAAATGAACCTGAACAGTCCAGGTTGTCCAAATCCTTTTGGTTCAGGTTCCACATACAGACCAATGTGATCTACAGTAAAATAACAACACAATAACCCATAAATAATGACAACGACAAATTTTCTTCGTGAAAAATTATGTGGAAAAAATTTAAGTGAAAAAAACCACATTACACGGTGAAAATACAGTCTACTCTCATTAAACCGCCCGCCGTTATACCGCCATTTCCGCCTATCGCCATCCGCCAGCCCAGTTCCATGCACAAACAACACTTATACCATTGATTTCCCGACCGTTATACCACCAGCGTGATTGCCATCGAGTACACATAAATTTTAACAACGCACTGAAACAAACGCGCCAGACGCTGATCGCGACAAGCTACGAGTAGGTCTACGGAACGGCCACCGTTCATTTATCGCAGAACACTCAGTAGGTCAGGATGTCGGGAAGAGGACGTGGGATTAAGCCAAAGCCTCAAGATGATGGGGTGTCATTTCCCGACACGGTATAATAATGCTTAAAATGTTTCCCCGCTTTAAATGATCCCTTACAACATAACAGAATCAAGATTTATTTAGAAACGCAATTAGAACGGGTTAACGGAGGCAGCATAGACATCATATAGTAAAGACATGCACATTATGGACGCAACCCGTTGTAACGCCATTTTCGCTATACCGCCAATTTGGCCGTGAACGGAAGTTGGCGGTATAACGAGAGTAGACTGTACTTACATTTACAAAACTATTCTTTCACAATAAAATGCAAATAAATACATGAATAAAAACAAAGACCGGAAATGTGCAGTTTGAACAAAATGTTTGGTGCATTTATGGATCCACTGTGATCTGTAGCTGTGTTATTAATAATAATAACAGATGGAATATTGTAGAAATTGTTCAAATTTTAGTTCCAAATTCCAAAATTTTAACAATATTCTGCCTGTTACCAAATGTTTATGTAACACTGTGTGTAAATGTACATGTATAAATCATAAGTCGAGGCCTAATATTGTTAAAATTGCACTAATTTTTTCAAACGAAATTTCAGTTTTTTCAGGTTATTCACATCTTTTTTGTAAAATGTAAATATTTTATTAATTTAATTTGGGGTTTTTTGGACTAAAACCAAAAGAAAAACTTGGATTTGTCATTATTTCTAGGTTATTAAGTCATTATTTTACTGGTCTGGACCACTTGAGATCAAATTGGGCTAAATATGGCCCCTGAAGCAGAATGAGTTTGACAGTCCTGCTTTAAGGAATCCTGTTCATTTCAAATATTAATATCAGTGACAGTCGTAGTCCAGCCAGAATATTTGCATTTGAAAAGCTCAGTGTCAGCCCCCAAATGATGTTCATGTTGTCATTGTGTGTTTTGGTCTGAGGCTCCGCCCATCAACTGTCTGCCAATCACAGAGTCAGTAGCCTTTGTTCATCCAGGTGTGCAGTTCCACTGAGCTGCAGCCGAACATTTCTGATCAGAAATGTCTGACGTTAATAAACCGAAAAGGACTCGGATTATTCCCAAATACGTCAAAGTGACAAAGTGAGAAACAAAACAAGGATCTGTACAGGAGATGATTTTCAAACATGGAGACGGATGAAAGCGGAGAAGGATTTGAAGACCGACGCCGGCTCTGCCTCAGTCTGACCACATTAGAACCACTGAGAGCCGGGACCGCGGCCTCTGCACCTGGTCCCAGACCGCTGGTGTCTTCTCCCAGGGCTGGACTGTGGTCTGTTCTCCTGGCCCTGGTGAAGAGACCACCGGTCTGGGACTGGTGAAGAGACCGGGTACCAGTACGGGACTGGTGAACAGACTGGGTACTGGTGAAGAGACCGGGTACCAGTACGGGACTGGTGAACAGACTGGGTACTGGTGAAGAGACTGGGTACCAGTACGGGACTGGTGAACAGACTGGGTACTGGTGTAGGACTGGTGAAGAGACTGCCGGTCTGGGACTGGTGAAGAGACCGGGTACCAGTATGGGACTGGTGAAGAGACCGGGTACTGGTGTAGGACTGGTGAAGAGACCGGGTACTGGTGTAGGACTGGTGAAGAGACCGGGTACTGGTGTAGGACTGGTGAAGAGACTGGGTACTGGTGTAGGACTGGTGAAGAGACTGCCGGTCTGGGACTGGTGAAGAGACCGGGTACCAGTATGGGACTGGTGAAGAGACCGGGTACTGGTGTAGGACTGGTGAAGAGACCGGGTACTGGTGTAGGACTGGTGAAGAGACTGGGTACTGGTGTAGGACTGGTGAAGAGACCGGGTACTGGTGTAGGACTGGTGAAGAGACTGGATACCGGTGTAGGACTGGTGAACAGACCGGGTACTGGTGTAGGACTGGTGTAGGACTGGTGAAGAGACCGGGTACTGGTGTAGGACTGGTGAACAGACCAGGTACTGGTGTAGGACTGGTGAAGAGACCAGGTACTGGTGTAGGACTGGTGAACAGACCGGGTACTGGTGTAGGACTAGTGAACAGACTGGGTACTGGTGTAGGACTAGTGAACAGACTGGGTACTGGTGTAGGACTGGTGAAGAGACCGGGTACTGGTGAACAGACCGGGTACTGGTGTAGGACTGGTGAACAGACCGGGTACCGGTGTAGGACTGGTGAAGAGACCGGGTACTGGTGTAGGACTAGTGAACAGACTGGGTACTGGTGTAGGACTGGTGAAGAGACTGGGTACCGGTGTAGGACTGGTGAACAGACTGGGTACCGGTGTAGGACTGGTGAACAGACTGGGTACTGGTGTAGGACTGGTGAACAGACCGGGTACTGGTGTAGGACTGGTGAAGAGACCGGGTACTGGTGTAGGACTGGTGAACAGACTGGGTACTGGTGTAGGACTAGTGAACAGACTGGGTACTGGTGTAGGACTGGTGAAGAGACCAGGTACTGGTGAACAGACTGGGTACTGGTGTAGGACTAGTGAACAGACTGGGTACTGGTGTAGGACTGGTGAAGAGACCGGGTACTGGTGTAGGTACTGGTGTAGGACTGGTGAAGAGACTGGGTACCGGTGTAGGACTGGTGAACAGACCGGGTACTGGTGTAGGACTAGTGAACAGACCGGGTACTGGTGTAGGACTGGTGAAGAGACCGGGTACTGGTGTAGGACTGGTCTGTTGCCATGGTAGCTCCTTGTAGTTCAGTGCTTTCAGTGGAAGTGACCTCTTCATGTAGTGGTGTGTAATCTGAAGGAGGGGGGGGGGGGGGGGTCTGTAGTCCGGCATCCATGGTTCGGTCGGGGGTGGGGGGGTACGGTAACACATTTGTGCACAATGCCGCGACTACTGCAACCGGACAGAGCTGGGGCCACTGGCATGTTTCAGCTGGACGGAGCTGACCGGTGCTGTTTGGACTCCACCTCTCTACCGTTGGACGCCCTGCTGAGCGTTACCACACCACCGGCTCCTCCAACCACCGTCCCAGATCTGGTCAACCGCATGTTACAACCGCTGCACAGGACCGTCCCATTTGGCTGTTACACCTCCATGACAGGTTTTGGCCCGATGTGGCCCCATCTCTCTCCGGTTGCAGTGGTCGTGGCATTGTGGACAAATGTGTCTTCACTCCATTTTGGTGTGTTTTCATCGGGAATGGTTGTGCACAAATGAGCAGAGGTCCAATGCATCTGTGAGTTTCACTCATGAGCAGACATGGGTGAGGAGTACAGATATACAGTTCTTATTGCTAACACTGGGTGACAAAAAAATGTTTTTTGCAAGTTGTCTAGGGTTTTTCAGCTGAATTCGGACCATTTTGCACCGCTAAATCCAAAAATGACATCTGTTTTTCTCAATCAGGTCAGGTTTTTTTGCTAATTTGATTTTGAAAAATTTGATCTTCTCACAAAATTGATTACATTTTTGTGACTTTATCAGTTGATTTTTTTTATATAGTTTTCACCCAAAATAGGTTTTAAGAGAAAAAAAAATCATTTTCTGACAGGATGTATTTATTAAACTTCAGACAACTCTTCTTGCCTTTGGTCCACTGACGCAGATACTCGGTGCATGACTTGCATACCACGTGTGGCGCCCAAACTTTATCTTGGTCACCAAGTTTAATACCAAAATAAGATTGGTAAGCACACTTTATGAAACTTGGGACTCGATTCCTGTTAGGTCCAATGGTGTATTCACCGCAGATGTAGCAGAATACGTCAGGCTTATTTTTGCAAGATCTTCTAGTCGAAGCCATTTCATTCACCTGTAATATTAAAAAAAAAACCATTAATCATAAATTGGCAAAAGTAAAATCTTCAGAACTCGTTTATTGCAAGAAATATGAAAGAATTTTGTATCATATGATGTGAAAATGCCCATAAATGTAAGCAAAAATGTTAAAAAGCCAATATGTAGCATAGTTCAGAAAGTTGACCTGATTGAGCAAAATTAATGTGATTTTTGGATTCAGCACACCAAAATGATCCTAAATCAGCTCAAAAAACTTAAACAATAAATTTGTTGTTGACCAGTGTAATCAAAATCAATCAACTGGAACCAGGAAAACAATCATTTCATTTGGACTCAGAATAGTACTGAACTCACTGTAGTTTGTACTTTTGCAGTAACTGTCATATTTCTGAAAAAATCGAGAAAATGAAAATGGTGCGTTTCTTTATTCCTTGAGTGTAGTAAGTCTGGTGATGATTTTTTTGAATGAAATTTATGGTGTGGTGGCAAAGACTAGAGGAAACACTAGTAGTAGACGCTCATGCTGGATCTGGCAGCCCCTAGTCTGGGGGGGAGGAGGAGAGGATACCATGCTCTGTAGTATTTTGAATGTGAGTGCAGTACCAGTTTTGGCCACAATCCTACATACAGCACCTTTAAAAAGTGGACGATATACAAGCATAAATGTCTTTCTGCTAAATGTTTAACCCTCTGGTATCCCGTCCAGGAAGACCCTGACTAAGCACCAAGTGTGCCTTTTTGGCACACTTGTGGAATAATGTCAAAAAAAATTTTCATACAGTTTGTTTTTAATTCTTTTACACTTTTTTTTCTATTTCATCAACTTGAGCTGTAAATAAAAATACCAAATACTCAATAATTGTCACATTTTTTTACCCTTTAAATGCCGTGTTTGTAATGTAAACAAATCATTTTTTTGGATGCAAAAAACAAAAAAAAATGATTTTTTTTCAATACACGACATAAAAAGTGGATCACATATTATTTGATTTTTTCATCCTGGCATATGTCAATGATTAACTCCAACATTGGTTAATTTGCATTATTATTTTTGGTGCTAGGTCAAATGTTCAAAAATACTAGCATCTGTCACCAAGTGTGCATAAAATGCACACCTATAAATCAAACTATTAAATATTATATATTGATTTATTTTTCTGCTCTAATTTGATTTTATTTTAGTAAATCCAGGTCAGTCCTAATCATACATATCAAATGGAAGAAATAGTGCGTTTTAGGCACACTTGGGAGACAGATGCTAGTCTGGTAATTTTCTTTTGTTTACAATGTGCACATTTTAGTTGGTGGCCAGAATTTTAAAGATCATGCACAAATGAACAACTTTTGAATTCTAACCTTATTTAAATTGTGAAAAATAATATGAAGTTTTTAAAATGAAGTGCAAAGTGTTAAGGGTTAGTATTTTGTTGGTTGTGTAGTGTGCTGTGTCATTTGTGATTCTGTCGTATTTTTGTAGTTTTTTTTCTGTTCTCTTCCTTGTGTGGGTGTGTCCTGCATTTCCCTCCGACAGATAATGGTTAATTGAGGATGAGCTGCAGGTGTGCTGTTGCTCTGCTGGCTGCAGCTGATTGGTGCTTCAGAGATGAGCTGGGAAATTTAAAGCCAGATCTTCCTTCCTCCCAGGAGACTCCTCTCATTCCACCCCCCCACCCCCCCTCTGTGCACACCAGCCTGTTGTAATCTTTGTTAGAACTTTGTGAAATCAGCTATAGAAGGAGGGAATCTTTTCTTTAAATTTTTTGTTAGGTGAGATGGATGTATTTTGGTTTCCTTCGTTTGTGTTTGTAGATTATTATGATTCTTTACCTGATTTAATTTTTCTTTTGTTGTAAATAAATATTTCATATTGCAGTGGCGTGGTTGCTGGTCATTTGTGTAAATTGCTCCTGTTTGTTAAGGGACATGGAGGGAGGGGAGTCTCACACCACGTTGCATATCGGCAACCCCTAGACCAAGGGTGTCAAACTCATTTTAGTTCAGGGGCCACATTGACCCCAGTTTGATCTCCAGTGGGCCGGACCAGTAAAATTCTAACTATGAAAAAAGTGAAATTATATTATGATCAGGTTTACATTGACAAAGTTTCCTTAAAAATCTGAATAACATGAACAACTTGAATTGTCTTAAGGAAAACAAGTGCAATTTTAACAATATTACGCTTCGGTTTATCAGTTTATCAGTTACACATGTGCATTAGAATCGCACAAAAGATTAATAACATTAACATAACATAACATTTTTAGAGGTAAAAAAAAATCTGAAAGACAACGGATCGATCTCTTGAGCTATGCCCATAGTGGGTAATCCAGACTTTCCACCCTCGATTGGGGATTATGGGTTTAAGGGATGGGCAGCTAAAGGTTTAAAAATTCTCAATCAACTATTTGAAGAAACGCACCTAAAGTCCTTTTCACAACTTCAAGAACAGTTTGATCTCCCCACAAAAGATTTTTGTAGATACTTACAAATCAGACACTATATTATAAATCATAAAGAGAATGAGAGAATTAGGAGAACACCAAATGCTATAGAACAATATTTTATTGCAATTTCAGAAAAAGGATTTCTAGCGGGCAAACATATCTCTCATCTCTATAAAAGACTCTCACCAGACACCTTTCAAAATACATATGATATCAAAAAAAAAAGGGAATTGGAATCAAATATTGTTATAGAAGACGAACTGTGGGATAAATTATGTAATATTATTCATAAAGGCATCAATAGTCAGCAGTGGAGGGAATTTGATTGGAAACTCAAGACCAGATTTTTTCATACTCCTTCGGTTATATCTTATTTTGTCAAGGATCCATCTACAGCTTTATGCTGGAGAAATTGTGGTAGAACAGGTGACCATACACACCTATTTTGGGACTGTCCAAGCTTGTTTATATACTGGAAAAATATCAAAGAAGAAATTGAAAGAATTGTAAAAAGAGAAGTCCCTTCAAATGTTTTGTTCTATTTACTTGGAGTCATACCGGTCAATGATTTTAATGCAGAGCAGAGATATTGTTGACATATTTTACTGTTGATTGCTACAAAAATAGTCACAGTAAATTGGAAGAGTGTCAAATCACCAACAGTAATAGAATGGAAACAAAGACTGAAACAAGTGTACACTATGGAAAGAATGACCGCATCATTACAGATGAAAATGGATCTTTTTAAGCGGAGATGGCACATGGTCGAAGACTATTTGTATAATTAAACTTTTTGGGTTGTTAACGAAAATTGCTCTTATAACCCCTGACATGAGGTGTTTTGTATTTATATAGATGTGTGCATATGTATACAAATATATGAATGTTTTGATATTTGGCAATGTATCTACAGATGTAGTATAATATTTGTAACAATAATAATACTATGTGGTGTAAATTTTTTTTTTTTTTTTTTCATGTGTGTCTTATCCCAGATGTTTTGTTCTGTTTCGTGTTGTGCAAAAATCTAAATAAAAAGTTCAAAAAAAAAAATAACATGCAGAATATTAGTAAAATTGCATTTACTTTTCTTAAGACATTTCCGTTTGTTCATATTTGTTCAGGTTATTCACATTTTTTGTAAAAGTATAGTTTGGTAATGTTTCATGTAATTTTACTTTTTTACACCAAAAAAACGAAGACAAAATTTGGGGTTGTCATTATTTCTAGGTTATTATGATAATATTTTCCTGGTTCTGACCCACTTTAAATCTAACTGGACTGAATGTGTCTGTATGTGGAACCTGAATTAAAATGATTTTGACACCATTGATTGTTAATATCGTCCGTGCAATTTTTGCATTTCACAAATTCATCCTGCGGGCTGGATTGGACCGTTTGGTGGGCCAGATTTAGCCCCCAGGCCACATGTTTGACACCTATGGCCTAGACCGAGCGTAACAAAAGTGTGCCTAAAAGGCGCACCTGGATACCGAAGGGTTAATGGTGCAAATGAAATAATATTACAGGGTGAGTCAGAAAAAACGCTCTTTCCATTTAAAGAAATTGTACTGCTAAAACGGAAACACTGATTTTCCTTTTGACCATACAGTCATATTGATGTGGTTATTGAGCATGTCTGGTGATGTAGTCATAGATTTATTGCATTGCATAAGAGAGAGAAGGTCCATTGTTTATTGGGCACTGAAATACCTGCCAACACAATGTATGCCACAGTGAACAAACTTGAAATTGACAACAATTACAGGAGTCGGGGCTTTGCTTTCACACTCAGGACATAGGCCTACATGACAGTGCCCAGGGAGTTTTCATCATGGCAAGACCACAGTTTACGGATGTGCAGAGAGCTTTCATAATAATAATAATAATAATAATAATGGATTGGATTTATATAGCGCCTTTCTAGACACCCAAAGCGCTTTACATTATTGACCCATTATTCATTGGCTCTCACATTCACACTCTGGTGGTGGTAAACTACATCTGTATCCACAGTTACCCTGGGGCAGACTGACAGAAGCGTGGCTGCCATTTTGCGCCTACGGCCCCTCCGACCACCACCGAACATTCATACACCAGTGTGGGTGGCACTGGAGGCAGGGAGGGTGAAGTGTCTTGCCCAAGGACACAACGGACTGACTAGGACAGAGCGGGATTCGAACCGCCAACCCTTCGGTTATTGGACGACCCGCTCTACCAACTGAGCCATGGCCGCCCCATGGTGACAAAATTCTCCCCGATCCCCGGACTTGACCCCCCTTGATTTTTTTCTTGTGGGGGTATCTTAAAAACCGTGTGTATCAGACTGTTCCACAAACTCTTCAGGAACTCCGAAATCGCATCACGGCTGAAATCCAAGCCCTACGACGAACACGAATGGCGAGAAGAGCTGTGTTAGAGATGCGACAACGAGCACAGATTTGCATCAATCTGAATGGTAGCCAGGTTGAAGGTCGTGCCGGACGACTTCGTTGAGACAAAACATTTTGATGGCGAGTAAACATGCTGTAATGGTTGAAAATTTCAATTTCATTCACGGTGGCATAAACTGTGTTGGCAGATATTTCGGTGCACAATAAACAATGGACATTCCCTCTGTTATGCTATGCCATAAATCAATGATTCAATCGCCAGACATGCTCAATAACCACATCAATATGACTGTATGATCAAAAGAAAAATAAGCATTTCCATTTCAGTGGTACAATTTCTTTAAATGAAAAGAGCGTTTTGTCTGACTCACCCTGTATAGGCCTGTTGAAGTGGGGGGTAAGGATCTAATGCTGCATTCCAGAGTGATGGGTGGTAGAATACAGACGCAGAAAAAATTATTAGACCTGCCTGGAATATAGCATACGTATTGAAATAAAAAGAAAAAATCCAAACCAAGCCTCATGTGCCTACAGGTGTCTCACTCCAAGCCTGCAACACTGGTGTATTTAAAAAAAAAAAAAAAAAAAAAAAAGAAAGAAAAACTGTAAATGTTCCTAGTAATCCAAGGGTTTGATGCAGTGCACAGACTGCACACCTGGTTAAACCCCCCAAATAAGAAACACATTATCATGATATTACTTGTGGGGTAGCTGCAGTATTAAGCCCAGGCAGAGCTTTCGCAGAAGGAAGGCAGAACATACATCTTTATCTGCGTCCACTTACAAAAGGTTATCTTTCATATTGCTCAAATGTTACCTGATAAATGTCCTGGTAACTCTCAATATTTCCACTGCAGGTGGCACATTTGTCATCGTTGAGATGCCGGCAGAGAGGGGCACAGATGGGAACCCCTCCCCGAGTCTGGCGTTGACGTATGAGCTCCGGGTCCGACCAGACGAGCACGTGTGATGGATAACCTCAGCCTCCTGGATCTCAAACAGAGAGAGGCTCAAATGGGACGGAATGAACCACGGCGACTTTTCCCAGGCAGACTTCCACTAAAGCAAAACCACGAAGAATTCAACTGATCTGCATTTTTCTTTTTTTTGTTTTTGTTTTGTTTTTATTGGAAAAGGAGCAAGATATGTCAGCATTACCATTAATGCATATGATATCTATTACAGTCTTTTTTTCTTATTTTTTTACATTTACATTATTTTATTTCTTATTTTATACATACAAAAGTGTCAAACAGAAAAAAAAAAAAAAAGAAAAAAAAAAACATGAACTGAGTACTTACAGTTTTGGTATTTCTCACTTAAACAAAAAAGACAATCACAGCTTTCAATACCTCTGCACTGTAAAAAAAAAAAAAAAAAAAAAAAAAAAAAATCTGTAGTTTAACAAAATTTTCACTGTTTATTTTACAGATTTTTCCTGTATTTTTAAGATACAGGAAAATATCGATGAAATGACAAAAACAGACTGTGATTTTACACGTCAAATGTAAAATAACATGAAAAAACTGTAACTGGGAATAACCATAAAATTTCCATTTTTTAAAAGAATTTTTTTTTTCTCCACAGAAAAATACAGTTAAAATACATTTGCAAATGTATCATAATTTCACAAATATTTCTTTTCTATTTATGAGATTAAACTGTTAATTTAAAGTTTAATACTGTAAAAATAATAAAATGAGACAAAAAAAAAAAAAAAAAAAATTAAAACCAGATAAAATTACTGACAATTAACCGTAAAAGAAGTATTTGTTCTGTCAGTTGAACAAGACTTGTTTGTTAATTGACAAATATCTTGTGTAATTACAGGAGGTTTCACAACAAAAATGTTGAATAAATGTATTTTTGTGAATGTATAACATGTATAAGCACTGATAAACTGTCCAAATGCAGTTGTTGTTTGTTAATTGACAAATATCTTGTGTAAAAAAAAAAAACTCATAAAAAAAAAAAAAAAACGGTCATATTCCGGCAGCAGGGGTGCCAAAAAAATACTGTTAAATAACGGAAAATAACCATCTCATAAAAATACGGTATTAAAATACAGTTTTTTGCCCTAACTTTACATGACATTTTGCATATTTTTGGACTTTTTAATGTTTAATAAAGAATATTTACACGTATTAAAACAATCAAATTACCTATAAATATATATATATAAATAATTTTCAATGAGACTCAGTTGTACAATCCACTGATAAAAACTGTATTTGGACAGTTTATCAGTGCTTATACATGTTATACATTCACAAAAATACATTTATTCAACATTTTTGTTGTGAAACCTCCTGTAATTACACAAGATATTTGTCAATTAACAAACACGTCTGGTTAAACTTACAGAACAAATACTTCTTTTACGGTTAATTGTCAGTAATTTTATCTCATTTTATTACTTTTTTTTTTTTTTTTTACAGTATTAAACTTTAAATTAACAGTTTAATCTCCTAAATAGAAAAGAAATATTTGTGAAATTACGATACATTTGCAAATGTATTTTAACTGTGAAAAAAGAAAAAAATTCTTTTAAAAAACTTAAATTTTTTGGTTATTCATTCAGTTTTTCATGTCATTTTACAGTTGACGTGTAAAATCACAGTCTGTTTTTGTCATTTCATTAATATTTTCCTGTATCTTAAAAATACAGGAAAAATCTGTAAAATAAACAGTGAAAATTCTGTTAAATTACAGATTTTTTTTTTTTTACAGTGCACAGTCTTGTAATAGATTTCTTGCTGTCGGCTAAAAGCACCTGTAATAACTTTGTATCCTCCCTCTGTTCTAGTACTTAGACATCACCAAGATATACAGGGTGGGGAAGCAAAATTTACAATATTTTGAGGCAGGGATTGAAAGACAGTGTATGACCAATTAGTTTATTGAAAGTCATGAGAATTTATTTGCCGCAAGAAAATTGACATAATAGAAAATGTTTTTATTCTATGTGTCCTCCTTCTTTCTCAATAACTGCCTTCACACGCTTCCTGAAACTTGCGCAAGTGTTCCTCAAATATTCGGGTGACAACTTCTCCCATTCTTCTTTAATAGTATCTTTAAGAAAGTCGACATTGCTGTGTGATGTTCTATTGGTAGCATGTTCTAAAACGCCCCAAACAGCAGAATCCAGAGGGTTTAGATCTGGGCTAGAAGGCGGACATAAACATGATTCCCAAAAATTGCTAAAGTTGGATTTGTTGCTGTTGTCAACAAGTGTTTTGGTGTTCTTGTGTAAGATTTGAACTTCAAATCATATTTTACTGCATTTCTAACGCTCTTGTTGTCTACCTCAAGTTCAATTTCCATTTTTCTCATGGATTTGGTTGGATCCTTTAGGATTTTGGATTTGAGAGCTTTAATAAAAGCTTCGGTACGTTTTTTGTTGCTTCCTCCACTTCCAGACTTTCTCGTAATAGTTTTGCTCATAGTCATTCTCTTCTTTCCATTATAAACAGTCTTTATGGACACTCCAACTATTTTTGAAATCTCCTTTGGTGTGACGAGTGCATTCAGCAAATCACACACTCTTTGACGTTTGCTTTCCTGATTACTCATATGGGCAAAAGTTTGTGAAAAGGTATGGATAATAGTGTTAGGTATGATTATGACATCAATATATGTTTGGTTTCAAAACAATTGACGTAGTGCCTGCTGAGAAAAAACAACTAAATGTTCATTGTAAATTTTGCTTCCCCACCCTGTAGATTTACTAAGTTATAGGGAACACGAACGTTGAAGACCAATATTACAGATCTGACTTTTCCATCCGACTCCGACTACCTGTTTATCCATGACAGTAAATCAGTGCGTTGATTAAAACTGCATTAAGAAAACGCAGAAGAAGCCCACATTTAGCTCTTCTATGGCCTTAAAAGGAGACACATAAGAGTGTAATTATGCTGATTTGCTCCTCTGGAGGATTCTAAAGTCAATCACGTCCAATTAACCCACCATTAGTGCATCTGCCGATTACAGCTGAGCCAAATCACATGTTAGCAGCGCCGTCACACTCAGGAGGTAATCTGATAAAACAGGCCTGGGATGTTTCTTCATTGTGGATAACACATCAGCCATTCACAAGTGGCACGTTGAAACACTCTGCAATAAAAAAAGAAAAAAACATGTAAAAGGTATCAGCAGCAGCATTGTGTTGTTGGTGGAACATATGGTGATGGTGGACTTTTATCAGAGTTCCTACAGGTTCCTACAAGTTCAATTTAAGACTTTTTAAGACTACTTAGAACCAAGGTCGTAATAGTTTTGGATTTTTCATTATAGTTTAGTTTTATTTAGGTTTGACTTTTTTTTTTCTCTAATTCAGTTAGTTTTAATTTGTTTTTAGAGCAGGTTTACCAGTTTTTATTCATTTTCGTTATTTTCTAAACACTTAGTTTTAGTTTTAATTTCTTTATAATAATAATAATAGTAATAATAATAATAATAATTTATTTGTAAAGCGCTTTCAATCAAAGTGCTGTACAGATATAAAATCAATCACAATAAAACATAAAAACTAAAAACATTAACAATAAAAACAAATCAAGACATATAACACAGAGTAAACAAGTGGGTTTATATCTTTTATCTTCTCCGTCAAATTCAAATGCTGCTGCTTTCTCCCAACTTTAGTCTCCATGTTTCCAGGTAGAGTGGGGACCAGAAGACGACTAAACGACAAGTGACGAGAGGTAACAGAACATTAAATATCGTATGGTGCCGCTAGCTAAAATTGCTCGAGCGAAATGAATCGATTTCGTATCAATCCGACATTGACAAACACGAAAACTAAGGGAATTTTATCCATATTTTTATACGTTTTAGTTAGTTTTGTAAGCACACAATACAGTTTCAGTTAGTTATCGTTTTTTCTTATAATTATAGTTTTTATTTATTTCAGTGAACGAAAATGTTTTCATCATTTCGTTAGTTTCGTTAACGATAATAACCTTGCTTAGAATGGAATTTAATGTCCATTTCACAGCCTATTTCACGGCCATACTGGCAACAATTCATGACTCCTGGAATTTGGAAAATATTTAGATACCAAACTAGAAGAAAAACTCCAAGGCACTCTCTTTAAATATTAAGATGCCTTTATTACCATGGCATGGTCATATCTAGAACTAAAAAACAGTTTTTTAGGTCTAGATATGGCCTCAATATGGTAATTTTAATGTTTAAAGAGAATGCCTTGGAGTTTGTTTTCTAGTTTGGTCTCTACTTTAAGAATCCCTTTTTCCAAAGAGCACCTCGAACCAAGGTTCTACTAGTTTTGGATTTTTCATTATAGTTTAGTTTTATTTAGTTTAGACTTTTTTTTTTCTAATTCGGTTAGTTTTAATTCGTTTTTAGAGCAGGTTTGCTAGTTTTTATTCATTTTCGTTATTTTCTAAATGCTTAGTTTTAGTTTAGTTTTAGTTTCTTTATATCTTTTCTCTTCTTCTCTGTCGTCGTATTCAAATAAATCCCAGACAGGACTCTGCTGTTTTCTCCCAACGTTAGTCTCCATGTTTCCAGGTAGAGTTGGACCAGAAGACGACTAAACGACAAGTGACGAGAAGTGACGGACCGTTAAATATCATCCGGTGCCAAACTCACTATCATGGAGGGATTTTTGTTGGAAACGTCTGGCCCGTTTCTTTATTACACCTGCACGAAAATCACATTTTTCTGGAGTTCATTTTTCCTGCTGGAGGGAGTGCGGTTCACTGGAGGCAGATCGAGCCCATGTGTTCTGCTCCTGTCCTGGTATTGTTGGCTTTTGGGGACAGATGATAAAGTTGATGTGTTCAGTTTTTGGTGTTCATTTTGATATGTCATTGGCTGCTTTGTTTTTTAGCATTCCCCCAGAGGAACTACAGGAAAGTGACATATATTTATTTAGAATACTGCTTACCGCAGGCAAAAAAGCCATCACCAAATACTGGCTTAAAAAGGACCCTCCTTCAATTTCCTTCAAAAAGTTATAAGGAAATGTTGATACTGGCACAAGGAAGAAATGATTACATTTTGATGGTGATTGGGGGGGGGGGGGGGGGGGGTGGAAGATCTGCCTTGTTGGAGGTCTGCGCTCTCTGAGTGCTTTTCTAGTTTTCCTTTAACCCTTTCATGCACGAATTATGAGAACCTTAATCAAAATTTTTTCCTGAGTGTTTTTATTCCTCTTTAGGCATGAAAAAAACAATGCGATTGAAAATTTTCTTCTGGAAAATAAAAATAAATTATTATTAATAATAATAATAATAATAATAATCATTATTATTATTATTATTATTATTATTATTATTATTATTATTATTATTATTATTATTATTATTATGTTACGCCCCGGCCTAGGGGTTCACCAGGGTGAACATAATGTGCTCGATTTGTCCCCTCCCAGCTCCCAAGCACACACGTCAGTCGAAACTAAAAATTCACAATATTTATTATTAGTATTTTTCTCAACAACTAAGGAAGGGTTAGGGGAGGGAGCGGCTAAAACAACAAACAAAATAACTTCTGTGAAGTTTAAACTAAATTACCTACTCCAAAATAAATGCAAGAAATAAAATACAGAAAACTGACCTAACTACCTAACCAAAAACAGGAGAAAACGGGAAAACAAAAGAGCCGACCTCCCCTACCAGAAAAAGGTTCAATTTAACAAAACTATTTACAACCATAAATGTACAATCGAATTAGCACACGAAGACTGACGATTACACACACGAACACAGGGTTGGGAGCTGGCAGAAGGCAAGAGAGAGCGAGGACGGAAGCTCCAGGGCCATTTTTAAAGGGCGGGGCAATCATGCTCCACCAATCAGCACCTGCAAACAAACAGACACAAAAGGAGCACAGCACACCTACAGGACGGGGGGAGAACACACACTAAACAGAACATAGATATATACAGGAGTTGGACAAAATAATGGAAACACCTTCACCTCAAGATGATAATGCCCCAGTCCATACAGCTAGAATTGTTCAAGAATGGCATGAGGAACATTCTAATGAAGTTGAGCATCTCGTATGGCCGGCACAGTCCCCAGACCTCAACATTATTGAGCATTTATGGTCAGTTTTAGAGATTCAAGTAAGACGTCGATTTCCACCGCCATCGTCTCTAAAAGAGTTGGAGGGTATTCTAACTGAAGAATGGCTGAAAATTCCTTTGGAAACAATTCACAAGTTGTATGAATCAATACCTCAGACAATTGAGGCTGTAATTGCCGCAAAAGGCGGACCTACACCATATTAAATTATATTTTGTTGATTTTTTAAGGTGTTTCCATTATTTTGTCCAACCCCTGTATACCGATAAATACACAACTTATGACCCAGGGTCATAACAATTATTATGATGATGATGATGATGATGATGATGATGATGATGATGATTATTATTATTATTATTATTATTATATCATTATTATTATTATTATTATTATTATTATTATTATATTTTTAATTTATAAATACATAAAAAAAATAATAATGAAAAAAAAATTCTCATGAACC
>NC_043976.1:37775278-37842778 GCF_902148855.1 Sphaeramia orbicularis | reverse complement strand
GATAATAACCTTGGGTCAGACAGGTAGGAGGGGTCTTGTCAGTAGCTGAACTAAAGATCTGTTTCGACTCAAACAATCAAGGTCAGAATGTTCAGTTTAGTCTGAACTGTGGATCAACAACGACAAATTAGCAACGATAATAACATCCCATAATAACTTTATACCTTCATAAACCTCATAATCACACTCACCCGTGTCGAAGAAACTCTATTATTTCAGCGTTAAACTCTGTTCTTTTCATTTAGAGCTGAGTCCAGTGGAGAAAACACAGCCCTTGTGCTTGTTTCAGTTCTTTTCTTAGACTGTAAAAGTTGTTTCTTCATGGTTCTCATCCCATCTGGTCATATTTTTTGATGCTTTGGTTAAAGGCCCCATGCCGTTCGTTTTCCTCAGTGACTCACTAGTGGTCACATAAATGCCCCGACCCGTCATTACAAATAAATCCAGTTCATATCTCTGCATTCCAGTACTTTGGCATCTTTGGAGAACTCCACAGCTCTGTAATCGAAACACTCTTATAATTATAGGTCCTTTTTGTTGTTCTACACTGTAAAAAAAAAAAATCTGGAATTTAACAGATTTTTCCTGTATTTTTAAGATACAGGAAAATATCAATGAAATGACAAAAATAGACTGGGATTTTACACGTCAAATGTAAAATCACATGAAAAAACTATAACTGTGAATAACCATAAAATTTCCATTTTTTTATAAGAAATTTTTTCTGTTAAAATACATTGGCAAATGTATCGTAATTTCACAAATATTTCTTTTCTATTTATGAGATTAAACTGTTAATTTAAAGTTTAATACTGTAAAAACAATAAAACGAGACACAATTAGACAATTAACCGTAAAAGAAGTATTTGTTCTGTAAGTTTAACCAGACTTGTTTGTTAATTGACAAATATCTTGTGTAATTACAGGAGGTTTCACAACAAAAATGTTGAATAAATGTATTTTTGTGAATGTATAACATGTATAAGCACTGATAAACTGTCCAAATACAGTTTTTATCAGTGGATTGTACAACTGAGTCTCATTGAAAATTATTATATATATATATATATATATATATATATATATATATATATATATATATATATATATATATATATATATATATTTATAGATAATTGGATTGTTTTAATACATGTAAATATTCTTTATTAAACATTAAAAAGTCCAAAAATAAGCAAAATCTCATGTAAAGTTAGGGCAAAAAACTGTACTGTAATTATGGAAAATTGCCGTATTTTTATGAGATGGTTCTTTTCCGTTATTTTACAGTATTTTTTCGGCAACCCTGCTGCCGGAATATTACCTTTTTTTTTTTTTTTTTTAATGAGTTTTTTTTTTTTTTTTACACAAGATATTTGTCAATTAACAAACAAGTCTTGTTAAACTTACAGAACAAATACTTCTTTTACGGTTAACTGTCAGTAATTTTATCTGGTTTTAATATTTTTTTTACAGTATTAAACTTTAAATTAACACTTTAATCTCATAAATAGAAAAGAAATATTTGTGAAATTGTGATACATTTGCAAATGTATTTTAACTGTATTTTTCTGTCGAAAAAAAAATTCTTTTAAAAAATGGAAATTTTATGGTTATTCACAGTTACAGTTTTTTCATGTTATTTTACATTTGACGTGTAAAATCAGTCTATTTTTGTAATGTCATTGATATTTTCCTGTATCTTAAAAATACAGGAAAAATCTGTAAAATAAAGAGTGAAAATTCTGTTAAATTACAGATTTTTTTTTTTTTTTTACAGTGCGGAGGTATTGAAAGCTCTGATTGTCTTTTTTTTAAGTGAGAAATACCAAAACTGTAAGCACTCAGTTCATATGTTTTTTGTTTTTTTTTCTGTTTGACACTTTTGTATGTATAAAATAAGATATACAAAAAGGACTCTAATAGGTATCATATGTATTCATATAGTATTTTTTTTTACAGTGTAATGCAAATCCAGTGCAGAAAATATCACTGAAATTATCAGTCTTACAAAGCACTTCTGTGAAAAATTTAGAATCATGCTTGTTTTTCCGATGCCACTGCACATTTAGAGTCTTTATTTAGCTATTTAAGACCTGTTTAGGGGTAATTTAAAACAAATTTACTTACTTAAACGCTTCAGGGAAATGTAAAGTGGTTCTTTGGAAAGACAGACTGTGTGTAGGAATGTTTATCATCAGTTCAGTTCATCTACATTTTACAAGAACCAAATAAAAAAAAAAAAAGACCAACACACGATCAGTTGTGGCTTTAACTCGTTGAGAAACGTTGCTTATTTGACAAAGAAAAGGGAGAAAATGAAATTAGATCCAACGTTTTGTGGCGATTCTGACTATGTAGCGCCTCGTAACCTTTTATTAGACAGTGACGGAAACAGTTCCAGTGAGGACAGCGAGTCA
The DNA here is from genome assembly GCF_902148855.1 of Sphaeramia orbicularis. NCBI lineage: Eukaryota > Metazoa > Chordata > Actinopteri > Kurtiformes > Apogonidae > Sphaeramia > Sphaeramia orbicularis. The sequence goes on along the minus strand of NC_043976.1, from coordinate 37,840,358 downwards.
ACAATCTCAGGTCCAATGTGGTCTACAGGGTCTGTAAGGTCCAATGTGGTCTCCAGGGTCTGTAAGGTCCACCTCTGCATGAACAGTGAGTGGACCTGCTTTGTTCGGTACCATGAAGTAATGGTACTAATGTAAGGAATGATGTTCAGAGGGATCATGTGGATGTGGACAGGGGTCTGGATCAACACTTACAGGAAAAAATTATTAGACCACCCCTTGTTTTCTTTAATTTCTTGTTCATTTTAATGCCTGGTACAACTAAAGGTACATTTGTTTGGATAAATATAATGATAACAACAAAAATAGCTCATAGTAGTTTAATTTGTAAAGTCTAAAATAATAAAATTTAACTAATGATATGGTTGAACTCCAAACCGCACAATTTCTGTACAAAGCCAGAAATAACACTGGGTTACAAAAAAATGTTTTTTTCAAGTTGTCTCGGTTTTTTCAACTGAATTAGGAGCATTTTGCACCGCTAAATCCAAAAATGACATCTGTTTTTCTCAATCAGGTCAGGTTTTTTTTGCTAATTTGATTTGGAAAAATTTGATCTTCTCACAAAATTGATTACATTCAATTACATTAATGTCAAAATAAGATTGGTAAGCATACATTATGAAACTTGTGACTTGATTCCTGTTAGGTACAATGGTGTATTCACTGCAGATGTAGCAGAATACGTCAGGCTTATTTTTGCAAGATCTTCTGGTTAAAGCCATTTCATTCACCTGTAATATTAAAAAAAACCATTCATCATAAATTGGCAAAAGTAAAATCTTCAGAACTCGTTTATTGCAAGAAATATGAAAGAATTTTGTATCATATGATGTGAAAATGCCCATAAATGTAAGCAAAAATGTTAAAAAGCCAATATGTAGCATAGTTCAGAAAGTTGACCTGATTGAGCAAAACTAATGTGATGTTTGGATTCAGCACACCAAAATGATCCTAAATCAGCTCAAAAAACTTAAACAATAAATTTGTTGTTGACCAGTGTAATCTATTACCAAACCATTTACAGAAAATGTTTTTGTTTTGTTTTTTTAAGAAAGACAGGGAGGGTATAAATGAAGGGAAACGACAAATTTTAAGATACAAAGATGTCGAACCATGAAGAAAAGATTCTGTTTATCAAATAATGGTGTAAGACTATGGAACAGACTGAGTGTGGAGCTGAAACAATGTCCAAACAAACAGTTTAAAAACAAATACAAAAGATTTTTACAAAATACAGAGAAGAAAGGGCTTGGGGGGTGGGGGGGGTTTCACTGTGGGGCTTTTCACACATATGTGCTGATAATATCTAGTTCAAATATGGATATATGAATATATTATTACTATATCACTATATAGGACAATATAGAATATTATATGTATTTATATTATATACGTATGTGTCTGAAAAATTTCACAACAGTAGTACAGTCTTGTTATGTCCTCCAATAACACTCGGGTTGAAAATTTGAATTTCAGAGCATTTCTATGAGTGTCCTTTAAAGGGTTAAGATCGTATACAGTGGCGGAAAAAATTATTAGACCATTAAAAGTCATCAGAAACAACGGTTATGCAATCCAGTCCTAACTCCTGTGTGTATCATGTGACTAAAACAGACAGAAAACATGGAATGTCTAAAAGCACTGTTTTTGTCAGTACAATGCCATAGATACTGATGTAAGAACTGAAGTGATTTTGGTTATTATCAAGAAAACATGTTAAATGGATAGATATCAGCTCTGAAATTCAACTACTATGAGCTATTTTTGTTGTTATCATTATATTTGTCCAAACAAATGGACCTTTAGTTGTACCAGGCATTAAAATGAACAAGAAATTAAAGAAAACAAGGGTTGATCTAAAAAATTTTTTTCCGCAACTGTATGTATTCAAGCTAACTCCATCTTTAAACCACATACTTATGATTACACACAGCAGTCGCTTTTCCATTGGACATCTGCGCAAAACTTTACCGATATTTACTAAATGTCGAAAAAACAGAAGTGTGTAATGTCGGTTTTTCCATTAAATCACAAATGCAATGATTATCTCCGCCAAGGAGGTTATGTTTTTGCCAGGGTTTGTTTGTTTGCTTGTCTGTCTGTCTGTTTGTTTGTTTGTCTGTCCGTTAGTGTGCAACATAACTCAAAAAGTTATGGACAGATTTGGATGAAATTTTCAGGGTTTGTTGGAAATGGGATAAGGAAGAAATGATTATATTTTGGTGGTGATCGGGGGTGGGGGGGCCCACGGGGGGGGCCACTGATCAGCCTTGGCGGAGGTCTGCGCTCTCCGAGTGCTTCTAGTTTGTTTATTTATTATCGCAAGATGACACTCATTCCAGAAACATGGCGATGAACGTAAATATGGTGTTAATTTACAGATATATTCATTATTATTCTATATTACCCCTCTATCTCATACTAAATTTAAAAAATGATTGGGTTTCCTGGTGAGTCCACAAATACCGCAACATGTTTCTTCTTCTTCTTCTTCTTCGCTTGTTGTAACGTCCGTCAACATCTGCTTTTTTAATTCACTTGACTCTAGTTGCGAAAAAAGGTCTTTCCATTGCAGTTTTGCGTGATATACCATTTGTGCTACGCAAGAAAAACCACCTCTTGCCAGCGCAAAAACTTTTAATCGAAATATGAGACTTTCGACGAAATTGTTGTTTTTCCATTAGGTAAATTTTTACGCACAAGTTATCTTTGCGTAATTTGAGGGTCAGAAGTATAACTTATTGACTCCCACCCCCTTTTTACAAACTAACAATTAAATTAGTTCTGCTTCCTTTGCTTTGTTAACACACTTCTTTTCCTATATATTTTTACAATAACACAAAGCATCCATTAGACCATCAAAAGTCACCAAAAACAATGGTTATGCAATCCAGTACTAACTCCTGTGTGTATCATGTGACTAAAACAGACAGAAAAGAAAACATGGAATGTCTAAAAGCACTGTTTTTGTCAGTACAATGCCATAGATACTGATGTAAGAACTGAAGTGATTTTGGTTATTATCAAGAAAACATGTTAAATGGATAGATATCAGCTCTGAAATTCAACTACTATGAGCTATTTTTGTTGTTATCATTATATTTGTCCAAACAAACGTACCTTTAGTTGTACCAGGCATTAAAATGAACAAGAAACTGAAGAAAACAGGGGTTGATCTAAAAAAATTTTCCGCAACTGTATGTATTCAAGCTAACTCCATCTTTAAACCACATACTTACGATTACACACAGTAGTCGCTTTTCCATTGGACATCTGCGCAAAACTTTACCGATATTTACTAAATGTCGAAAAAACACAAGTGCGGTCCGGCCCTTGGGATGAATTTGTGAAATGCAAAAATTACACTGAAGATATTAACAATCCTTTTAGTTTAGGTTCCACATTCAGACCAATTCAATCTCAAGTGGGCAGGACTAGTAAAATACCATCATATAACATAGAAATAATGACAATTCCAAATTTTTCTCTTTGTAAACGTAAATATTTTCATGTATTTCCACTAAAACAAAGAATAATTTCGCAAAAAATGTGAACAACCTGAATAACTACGAACAACCTGAAATGTCTTAAGAGAAGTAAGTACAATTTTAACAAGATTCTGTCTGTTATTACCTCCACCAAGGAGGTTATGTTTTTGCCAGGGTTTGTTTGTTTGTTTGTCTGTCCGTTAGTGTGCAACATAACTCAAAAAGTTATGGACAGATTTGGATGAAATTTTCAGGGTTTGTTGGAAATGGGATAAGGAAGAAATGATTAAATTTTGGTGGTGATCGGGGGTGGGGGGGCCCACGGGGGGCCCATTTCCAACAAACCCTGAAAATTTCATCAAAATCTGTCCATTACTTTTTGAGTTATGTTGCACACTAACGGACAGACAAACAGACAAACAAACCCTGGCAAAAACATAACCTCCTTGGCGTTGGGGGGGCCCACGGGGGGGGCCACTGATCAGCCTTGGCGGAGGTCTGCGCTCTCCGAGTGCTTCTAGTTTGTAGATGTAAACTTTTTCATAATGTAAATTTACTTTTTTTGCTCTTAAACATGGAGAAAAGTTCGGAGTTGACATTATTTATATATTATTATGTTATTATTTTACTGGTCCGGCCCACTTCAGATCAAATTTAGCTGAATGTGGAACTGAACTAAAATGAGTTTGACACCCCTGCATTAGACCATCAAAAGTCATCAGAAACAATGGTTATGCAATCAAGTACTAACTCCTGTGTGTATCATGTGACTAAAACAGAAAAGAAAACATGGAATGTCTAAAAGCACTGTTTTTGTCAGTACAATGCCATAGATACTGACGTAAGAACTGAAGTGATTTTGGTTATTATCAAAAAAAAAAACATGTTAAATGGATAGATATCAGCTCTGAAACTAAACTACTATGAGCTATTTTTGTTATCATTATATTTATCCAAACAAATGTACCTTTAGTTGTACCAGGCATTAAAATGAACAAGAAATTAAAGAAAACAAGGGGTGGTCTAATATTTTTTTCTGTATATATGAAAGTGACTTGCAGACACCTCAGTCTATCATATCTACACTTTAGTTTTGACAAAAAAGTGACTTGTGTTTAAGTCGCTGCTGTAGGTGGAACAGCAGGCTCCATCTGTCCTGTTCCACAAAAACAGACTTTTTCAAAGGCCTCACAGATCCGTTCGTGTGTGTGTGGGCAAACCGAGAACTTTTTCAGCTGCTGCAGAGACGAGTAAAGATAATGCAGCCCTTACAAATACCTGCTGCGTTACAGAAATGCGGATCTCCTCTGCGAAGCACAGGTTTTGTTAGCCACTTACCACTGTAATTTGTTTTTCCTGCTTCTTCTTTTCCCTAAACGTTCGACTTCACAAACTTTAATTTAGCTATGATTGACACTCCCAGTACACCTCCAGTATTGCTCAGACCCAGAGAGTATGAAAACCAATTTGATTTCCAAATCTTCAGATATGATGTCTGCTGAGGGGAGAAGTTCACCTCCAAGGTTTACTTTCCATAATCACACAGATGGGGCCAGCCAGGGATTGTAAAGGTAAGCTAACCCAGTCCTAGCAATTTCCCACCGACTGCAGTCTGTTTGGTTTGTTTGCTGTCTCTTCAGGACTGCGGTTGTTCCTCTGTGTTGACAGCCTACCATCTGCTGCAGAGCCAATCTAGATCTCATATAACTTCCCCAGTCTGTATTTACTCGGCTGTCAGAGCTTTAAGTTTGGGACTAAAGATAATCAGTTATGATAGTTTGACTGAGGTGTACCCACAAATGGAGGCATATGTTAAAGGCTGTGACAAAGGAAATGCGACAAAACGTCTTTTAATGCAGTATTTTTATTTAATGGTAAAAAAGAAGGCGGCGGCGACGTCTGATCACCAGCGCCTGAAATTCAGTCGAAAAAGACACAACATTGTAAAGAATTGTACAAGAAACTAAAGAAAGAGCAGTAACTATGCATTTGAGACATGGGTGAGGTTTTGTTATTTTCAACCCTTTAAGCGCCAAAGTCGCAATATTGTGACAAGCAACATGACTGAATGAAACACAGCATAACAATCCGTGTAACATTGGTTCATTCGTTTTTCAATTTAAAACCAAAAATCAAAAAACAAAAAAGCGACTGTTTTTTTTGTTTGGTTTTTTTTTTATTTTCAAAACCAGAATGAAAAACTGAAAACAGTTTGAATCCGTGTATCATTCGTTCATTCGTTTTTCAATTTAAAACCAAACATGAAAAAACAAAAACCGATTCATTTTTTTGTTTTTCATTTTCAAAATAAGAATGAAAACCGGATAACGGTTCATTTTTCCATTTCCTGATTTTGTGCTCAAATGAAACATGGAAAAAACGGATAACGACCATTTCATCCGATCTTGCTATTTTCAATATAGTTCAGTTGTCTGACCCGGAAGTAGTCATTACTAGCGAAAAAGTAAACACACAGAATCATGGCTGGACTGGAGGAATATTTTGCTATAATTAAGCAGCTGTTTGATACAGAAGCATATATCATTCACACAAAAAAATAAATCTGGCTCTTTTTCTGAATGAATGAGATACTGTTTTCTGAAAAAAAATTACATTCAGCTCTGGTTCTCTGAATTAACGAGAAAATTATCTTGTTAATTAAGAAAAACAGAGCCAAATTTATTTTTTGTGTGAATGCAGTACGCTTCCGTACGTATCAAACAGCTGCTTAATAATAGCCAAATATTCCTCCAGTCCGGCCATGACTCCGTTTGCTTATTTTTTCCCTTGTAACGACTACTTCTGGGTCAGACACCCTAACTATATTGCAAATAGCAAAATCGAATGAAACGGTCGTTATCCGTTTTTTCCATTTTTCATTTGAGCACAAAATCGGGAAATGGAAAAATGAACCGTTATCCATTTTTCATTCTGGTTTTGAAAATGAATTTGATTTTTGGTTTTAAATTGAAAAACTAATTAACGGATGATACACGGATTGGTTTGTTTTTCCATTTCCCGATTTTGTGCTCAAATGAAAAATGGAAAAAACGGATAATGGCCGTTTCATCCGATTTTGTTATTTTCAATATAGTTAAGTTGTCTGACCCGGAGGTAGTCGTTACTAGGGAAAAAAAAAAAAACAGAATCATGGCCGGACTGGAGGAATATTTGGCTATAATTAAGCTGCTGTTTGATACGTACAGAAGCGTACTGCATTCACACAAAAAATTAAATTCGGCTCTGTTTTTCTGAATTAATTAATTCAGAAAAACAGAGCTGAATTTAATTTTTTTCAGAAAACAGTATCTTGTTATTTCGGAAAATTCCGTTTGTTTATTTTTTCCCTAGTAATGACTACTTCCGGGTCAGACAACTTAACTATATTGAAAATAGCAAAATCGGATGAAACAGTCAATATCCGTTTTTTCCATTTTTCATTTGAGCACAAAATCGGGAAATGGAAAAACGAACCGTTATCTGTTTTTCATTGTGGTTTTGAAAATGAAAAACAAAAAAACAAGTGTTTTTTTTTTTTTTAATTTTATTTTAAATACAAAAACGAATGAACGAATGATACACGGATTCATAACTCCAGATGGCGTGACCAAATCTTGTTACCACTTCCCACCAATAAATGCTGGACATGTGCCCCTTTAATCCTAACACTGTTTCAGGGCACGTTTCTACTCAAAGTGAAGAAAATCCAGTTTGAAGGTGTGGTCCAGAGCTGGTTTAGTAAGTACCATAATTTCCGGTCTATAAGCCGCTACTTTTTTCCACACACTGCGAACCTGCGGCTCTAAAATGATGCGGCTAATTTATGTTTTCTCGGCTAACAGTTGATCCGGCTGACAAAGAAGGAAACAGAGCTGCTGCACATAAGCTTGGCATTAATGAACCCATGGTGAGACGTTGGAGACGGGGTGAGTGAAGCTTAGAGTCTGGAAAGTACGGTAATTAAATAAAGTTTATTCAGTTTTAGTTTTGATAGATACGGACAGATTTGGCTACTCTGCTGCTTAGATAAAAACCTACTAAAACTTAAGGATGCAACAGTACATTTCATTCACGGTTCAGTACGTATTGCGGTTCTTGAGTCACGGTTTACGGTACGGTTTGGATCCAGGGGCCGGCTGGAGCCTGGCTGTGCACCGAAACGTAACTGGGAGCTGATGGACAGCCTTAAGACTCATTTATGTTCGCTTTACGTACGTAAATAAGTTCGTCCGTTTCTAATGTCGTCATGCTTCATTGCCTTTATACGTCCATGTGACATGTACATGTGATTTCTCAATTAATCCATCAGAGGGTGCCACTCTTAATTACCATACTGATGAAATACCATGAAGAAGAGTAAACTTTTTTGAGAAGAAGAAGAAAGTCACAAAACAAAAATGGCGACAGAGGAGGTTTAACTAATGTGGATATTAATGCTAATATTGAGTAGCTGGAAGTAGAAGGGCTGTGCTCTGCATCCGACTCCAACCAATGCCAGTAGAATTCCATAAGTCAGTCGTCTTGTAAAGCTCTAATATAAATACGAGTTGTCTGGAAATGTCATTTGAAAATGACAAATGAGCCGTACCGTGGTACATGCACGTACCGAACTGTGAATGGTGTACCGTTTGGTACGTGTGCCGTTGCAACTTAAAGCATTTTACTTTTTACTGATGTTTAAGTTTATTAATTTTGAGGATAAGATGACAAAAAACGAAAGAAAACTTCCATGTAAATATGTTCAAAGTTCAATTTTACAAAAAGTTCCACAATCCAATATGGCCGCCACCTTGTGATTTCACGATATGCAAATTAGATGTGTAGGTTTACGCCTATCTTAAACTTCGGGTCATAACAATATTTTTCTCATTTACAGTATGACTTTATCTCAAACTATCGTACTTTCCAGACTATAAGCCGCTACTTTTTTCTCGTTTTGAACCCTGCGGCTTATAGGCAAGGCAAGGCAAGTTTATTTGTATAGCACATTTCAGCAACAAGGCAATTCAAGGTGCTTCACACAGGACACTGAAATAAAAGAAACAAAAAGAAACACATTTAAAACATTATAAAAGAAACATATAAAAGGTGATTAAAAACAGCAAGTAAGAAAACAACACATAAAATAAAAAATAAATAAATAAATAAAATAGAATAAAATAAAAATAAAAACACGCATATTAAAGTAAAAGTTGCAGTGCAGAGTTTCAAAGGGAATATAAAATTTAAAAAGTCAAAAGCTTTTCAGTCAAAGGCAGCAGTGAACAGGTGAGTCTTTAACCTGGACTTAAAAGAACTTAGACTCTCAGCAGACCTGATATTTTCTGGTAGTTTGTTCCAGATATATGGAGCATAGAAACTGAACGCTGAGTCTCCATGTTTAGTTCTGACTTTGGGAACACAGAGCAGACCTGCACCAGATGACCTGAGTGGTCTGGATGGTTCATACTGGACTAGAAGGTCTCTAATGTATTTTGGGCCTAAACCATTCAGTGCTTTATATGTTAGCAAGATAATTTTGAAGTCTATTCTCTGAGAGACAGGGAGCCAGTGTAGAGACCTCAGAACTGGGCTGATGTGGTCCACTCTCCTGGTCTTAGTGAGGACTCGAGCAGCAGCATTCTGGATCAGCTGCAGTCGTCGAATAGACTTTTTAGGGAGACCACAGAAGATACTGTTACAGTAGTCAACTCGACTAAAGATAAATGTATGGACAAGTTTTTCAAGGTCCTGCTGCGACATCAGTCCTTTAATCCTAGAAATGTTCTTGAGGTGATAGTAAGCTGACTTTGTAATTGTTTGTAATTGTTATACAGCGATGCAGCTTGAGTATAGATTTATACGGGCTAATGACCACCAGGGGGCGCTCTAGCAGGAAGCGCAAAAGTGAGACAGACAGGTGGAAGAGGTGATGAAGAGGAGAAGTTTTACTCTTAACTTTTAACAGTCATTTTGCGTGTCATGCACAAACCCTCATCATGGAAAACACATGAAGAAATGCATATTTTGCCGCTTTGAAGTTAAAAGCAATCAATGTGTCTGTTTAAGAAGGAAATAGAGCTGCAGCACGGAAGTGCCATTGAGCAACCACAGAGGAGAGACTGGGAAGGTGTGTGATGGAGCCTTTCTGAGGATGTTCAACTCCAACACTGAAGAAGACGACTGCAGTGGTTTCAATGAGCAGAAAGATGAAGACAGAGATCAATGACTTTTCTGGGTTTTTTAACCAGTCGTGTTCCTGCTGTTTTACTGCCGTGTTACAGGCACTGTTTGGAAAAAAGCAGTTAAAGTACGGAAATAAATATTTAAATAATCTTTCTGTTTACCATCTTTCTGTGTAAATATCTCATGTCACAACGTGGACACCTGCGGCTTATAGTCAGGTGCGGCTTATATTCCGGTGCACCTTATAGCCCGGAAAGTACGGTACTTCCAAGATACAGCTTTTTGAAATCTTGATATTAAAATTTTATATATTTTTTTTTAAAACTCCAGCGCCTAAAGGGTTAATTTAGATGACAACACATGTCGAGATGTTTCAACAACTACTGATAAACTGCCCTTGTTCTCAAAGGATACACCAGAATAAGGATACAAAGGGTTCTGCTGGGCCACAATATCAAGCCAAGGCATCTTGAATAAATAAAGTAACACAAATGCAAAAAGAAAACAGCATTAAAAATATATATTACAGGCCTGTTCTGTATGTGCGCATGCAGACAGATGAAGGGATCATGTGATGATGATGTGGTTCTTTTGTGTCATTCTCACCTGGTCCATTCACCGCTGCTTCGAGCCTTTCTTGGCGTCCGTGGCGTCTGGTTTGGGTCTGGCAGACCGGGCAAATTGCTGTATATTCATGGTTAAGGTCTGACAGAAGTAAGTTCATTTAAAACAGGTCACAACTAATCAGTGTTGGGAGTAACATGTTACAAAAGTAATGCATTACAGTAATGGATTACTAAGGCATTACTGATCAATGGTACATTTCAATAGTGCTTGCGTTACACCACACTTTTTGTCCATAATTAAACTGCTCAAATGAAAAAAAAAACAAAAACTAAAAATCAAGACCATGAGACCTTAAGGAATCAAAAATATATCCGTAAAGTTCTATTTCCTGTTGGTGTTCAGCCAGCGGGTGAAGATGGCAGAAGACAGTCCATTCTCCCCATTGACATAGTTAGCAGGTTAGCTAGTTAGCATGATCAGCAATGACAAGGAAAGCTAACGTTTCTAGGACTAAGCAAAGGAAGCTGAATCAATTTAATTATTAGTTTGTAAAAACAGGGTGGGAATCTATAAGTTATATTTCTTCCTACTCCTTTTTTGAGCGTCGAAAATTTTGTTTGTCCATGTTGGATTGTTCTTTGTTATCTGATGATTTTATGTGCTCGAAATAAAACTAAGGGTCAAAACACGGTATTCAAAATCTGACGGGACATTTTAGGGACAATTTGACAGATTAGTGTTGCTAAATGACCCACATTTTTACTTTTAAATTCATTTTTGCCCTAGTTGGACCGTAAGGGATTATCCAAAACAAGGAGCTACTTTATATTGAAATAAATGCTGGAATGGCAATCAATTAAAGTTCACTCTCTGACCGGACATTACTGTGTTTTGACCCATAACTAGCTAGAATTTTTTATCAATTGTGGATTTATCTACCGGCGTACTCAGCACTGCGCCCTCTGTTTGAACATGTAAAACGTTGAAAAAAAAAATGCAAGTTTTCCTGCTGGGATTCGAACTTTGTAGACCGTAGTGTTACTTTGTTTGTTTGTTTGTTTGTTTGTTTTTTATTTATTTCAAATTTGCATTAAAACCAAACAACAAAAGGATTATATAAAAGGAAGTCCAACATTCGAAAAGGAGCGGGATGAAGTTTAATTTATAATCTCTTGCCCCCCTACCCCATTCTTCAGCCTACCCTGAATTCCTACACAAAACACAAAATTGCAAAACATATCAACTTACTTAGTGAGCTATCCGTCCACATGTATTTAGGGACGACCCAAGGCTCTTCTATCTCCTGCATTGGGGGGGGGGGGGGGGGGGGGGGGGGGGTCTATATACAGCAGTCACTCATTCATTCATTCATTATCTGAACCTTCTTTATCCTCACTAGGGTCGCTGGATCCTATCCCAGCTACTTACGGGCGAAGGTGGGTACACCCTGGACATGTCACCAGTGAATATGGCAATTTAGATTAACCAATTAATCCAGTGGTTTCCAACCTTTTTTGGCTCATGACCCCATTTTAACATCACAAATTTCTGGCGACCCCAGACATTCAAAACAAAGACTTTTTTTTTTTTTTGCTAAAATTAATTTGTTTTTGATCATGTAATAGTTTGCTATACTATGTTGCAAATAAACGTTAATTTTAGACGACATTTAGTCTATATAATGTATATTATTGTGGACGGAGGCAGAAAAGCCAGGTGTAGATTACGGCACAAAGTGAGAATTTGATTTTCCTTGGTCAGGATATGTACAGTCAGTCCAGCTTGGATTTCCAAGGCTGACAATTAATACTGAACAAACAAGAACTCAAACTATGAATTATGAAAGAGCTGCAGCATCTGAAACTGACCACAATGAACATTTGACAGATAAACAGAACCACAGTGCTGCAGTTTCAGACTCACAGTTTGTCATGTCTTTTAGGGATTGGGATCGTCTCTCTAACTCACCATATATTTTTTATTAGTAAGTTTTTATTTTTACTTTTATCAATTACTAGAAATTTCAGGCGACCCCACGTGGGGTTCCGAACCTAAGGTTGAAAAACACTGAATTAACCTATCAGTGCATGTCTTTGGATGGTGAGAGGAAGCTGGAGTACGCAGAGAAAACCTACACAGACATGGGGAGAACATGCAAACTCCACACACCATCGACCGGTGTTGGAATCGAACCCAGAACCTTCTTGCTGTGAGGCACGAGTGCTATCCACTGTACCACCGAGTAGTCATGTGACACATTACAATTCTGAGACAGTAATATTGTGCCGTGTTCAACTCGGCTCGGCTCAACTCGACTCAAATACCAGGTCCTATTCCTTAGAATTAGAGTATCAGGACGTCATAGCGATGCGGCGCGTTACTTCTGTGTCGTGGGCTCAGAGAGTTGCTGATAAACTCATTTGCTGCGTGTTGTCTCATCAAGCTCATGCTGAATTTTAACGTCTGAACCAAGGTTATAATAGTTTTGGATTTTTCATGACAGTTTATTTTTATTTAGTTTCGACTTTTTTTTCTCTAATTCAGTTAGTTTTAATTAGTTTTTAGAGCAGGTTTGCTAGTTTTTATTAGTTTTCATTATTTTCCAAATGCTTAGTTTTAGTTTAGTTTGAGTTTCTTTATATCTTTTATCTTCTTCACCGTCAAATTCAAATAAATCCCAGACAGGACTCTGCTGCTTTCTCCCAACTTTAGTCTACATGTTTCCAGGTAGAGTGGGGATCAGAAGACGACTCTAAACCATAAGTGACCACAAGTAACGGACCGTTAAATATCATACAGCAATTATATCAATCCGACATTGACAAAGACGAAAACGAAGAGAATTTTATCCAGAATTTTTATCTGTTTTAGTTCGTTTTATAAGCACACAATACAGTTTCAGTTAGTTATCGTTTTTTCTTTTAATTATAGTTTTTATTTATTTCAGTTAACGAAAATGTTTTTACAATTCTAGTTTTCGTCATTTCGTTAGTTTTCGTTAACGATAATAACCTTGGTCTGAACCTCCTCGACAAACTATGGCGTAGTTTCACGGGCTGTTATCATGTGGATTAACCTACCTCTATATTTACCGTCAACTTCTGCATCTGTTTTTTGTAAAACGGCGGGTCACAGAGACGACTCTCTGAGAATCAGTGGTCTGCAGTGTTTACATGTCATGTTTTAGTATCTGGTCCCCAGTCCTGGAACCTCAGTGGAGGTGATACCAAAAAACTAGTACCGGGTACCAGATTCCAGGTCCTTTTTCGTTATGGAAACGCAAAAAGGCCGAGCTGAGTCAGGTCAAGCCGGTACCACGTTGTGGAAACGCGGCATTGGAGGGTAAGGAATTACTTTTAAATAACAGTAACAAGTAATCTGTAGCGTATGACAGTTTAGAAGTAACTTGCACAACACTTCAACTAATAATGCATTTTCTTTTCGGGTGACGGAAATGAGCTTAAAAAAAATCCAATTCTTTGACCTCCCCGCTGCTTCGTCTGGACCCGTCACTAAACTCGTACAAGTCCTGCCACAGACAGATAAAGATAATTCATATCACACGCACATTTTCAGCCACATCAGGCGGCGTCTTAAAGCCACGGGGACCCACTGGCTGCTTCACATGAATTTAATTTGAGGAAAGGTCGCAGCTGCTCGCTCGTAAATGCCAGAGGACCGGTGGCCAAAAAAAACGGACGCTGGTAGCAGCCTGGATGCTCGCCTTCCTCAGGTTTCATTTAGCGGTGACAGCTACTGTCGTTCGCTAACGGACGCATCGATTGGCCGTGTGGCGGGTTAAAGAGCAGCGGTGGCGCCGGCTGTGAAGCTGTCACTGTAATAGCCTGTTAATAAACCTTAAACTACTAGCGGTTTTAGCGGTTAACTCATTTGTGTGTGGATTCACCGGTGTAAGCGCTACTACTGAAAAAGAAAATCATTAGAGGGAATATGAGCTGGGACCGGGGCAGCTCGGACCTGAAGGAACTGTCCTTGGCTTTTGTGATACTCTATACGCAATCACACATTTAAAAAAAGTCCACCTCAACACATTAAACTGGGCTCGATACAGCTATAATTACGACAAGACATTTAACTAAATCACATTAAGGTAATTACAGCTGATTCTTTGAACTCCAAACACTAATATGTGGCCACCACACGGTCAGGCCTCATTACAGCTGCACGAGTGGAGCTCTATTCCAGTGGTATGAGTTCAAAATGCATCTAAAAAACTCTATCAGATGTTCTTAAATTATACATGTCTTGGTTTATTTGCTTATTTCTGTTTTAGAATTGTAAAATAGGGCTGCTCAACTCATCACACGATCAGCTTGTGCTATTAAATAGTCAGAAAAAGTTGCATTTAGTTAGGATTTAGGGTGATACAACTGCAGAAATAGGGAAAAAAATAAACATAAACTCTGTCGGTTGTTAATTATTTAAGTTTATTTTTCAGTTTAAAGTTGTTTTTGCGTACTAGGTTTAAGCAAAGGCTCACTGAAGGTTACGAGTGTCATATCAAGTAGGAGAGGTTAGAAAGTAGCAATGAAATAGCGTGTGTTGGTTTGAATTTAGAAATCAAAATGTAAAACGAACAAAAGAAAAGCTTTGGAAATAATCATTAAACCAGTATTGATTTGCTACAGAAACTTTATAAAACCTTCATTCCATTCTGCTCTTTGAATATCGAATCTTTCTGTAGGATTATCACTATCAGATGTTCTTAAATTATACATTTCTTGGTTTATTTGTTTATTACTGTGCTAAAATTTTAAAGTACGGCTGCTCAACTCATCACATTACCGGCTTGTGCTATTAAATAATCACAAAAGGTTGCATTTAGTTAAAATTTAGGGTGATACAACTGCAGACATGGAAAAAAAATGAACGTAACCTCTATTGTCTGTAGACAACAGAGTTTATTTTGAGTTTATTTTTCAGTTTAAAGTTGTTTTTGTGGGCCCAATCTCAAGAGGTGTTTTCTTTTTTCTTTTCCTCTCTTCTTTGTCTGCTTCTTTCTCTCTCTTTTCATTAATTGACTGATTGATGTATTTATTTTGAATATGAATGTCAAAACAGAAGAAAATAAATACACAAAACACTTAAACGTAAGACGTAAGACATATAATATATATTCGAAAAGGAGTGAAAAGAAGTACAACTTACAAACTCCCACCCCTTCTCCTTATATAATTAATAACAATAATAGTGTTGCTAGTCTAAGCATATCTATACTATATACTATAATATGCCTGATATTTATTAAATAATTTGGTTTCTGGCTTTATATTATTTATATTATTATTCATATTATTTAATGATGTTAATTGCGCTGTTATTGAAAAAAGATGGCAATACATTTTTTAAAAATTGCTTTTGCGTACTAGCATAAACCAAAACTACAAATGCAAATTACAAATTCATCTAAAAAACTGGTACGTTTATAGTTGCAGCTGCCAGCATTAGATATTTTTGGTCCCGTCTCTGTTGTTGTGATGTTCTGTTGTTAATATCAAACAAAGGCAGACCTCTAGTGGTCAGAATAAGTTGCACTAGCGTATATTTTGTACTTTCGGTGTTCCTATTGTCAGTTCAGTTCTAAGAAGCAACTTAACAGACACGTTTTTCTCACTCTGTTTGTATGGCCAGGAAAACATTTGCCTGTGAATATTTTTACACTACCTGTTGTATGAATATATACTGAAAATAACTCTAATGTAAACCTTTGTTTTTAGAAAAAGGGACGTTAAGACATTAAGATCATTTGTAAATGCTAATCGTTAGCATGTATATGGAATTTCTCATTCAAGTTAGCCTTGAGCTAACGATTCAGTTTCTATTCATTTAATGTACACTACAAACAAAAAGTTAAGGATATTTCTTTTTTTTTTTACTTTTTTTGCCATTTGCACATAAAACTATGTCTGGTCATTAAAAAAATTTTTTTGAATTCAATTCACACACAAAAAAGTAAAAAGCGCTATGCAAGAATCCCAAATGAAATAAAAAAAAAAATAGCCCAAAAATTAAAAATATCCTTAACTTTCTGTTTGTAGTGAATAATGTCCTTAATGTACTAAGGCAATGAACATAACAGATATATTCTGTATGTATGTTTCGCAGTTTTACAGTGAGGCTCAAGTTAAGTTTCGCTGTTATCTATCTGGAAAGCTAAACGCTAAACACACACACACAAATGGAGGCAGAATAGTTAGATTTTTTTAATATGTCTAAGTGCAAAGTGTATTTTAACCTGTTTAACCCTGACCATATTTTCAGGTGAAAAACACCTAAACAGACATACCCAAAGTAAATGAAGAATTACTCCACAATAATAAGGTTCATACGGATGTTCTTGGTGTCTATGGACATTTAGAGACCTCACAGAATCTATTCCCATTGTCTAAAATATTGTATCTATTACTGTGCCTGAGTAAACTGTAACAAACTAAAAGAGAAATTAGAATTTTTTATCCTCGCCTGTTTTTTTTTCGGCTGGATTGACGATGATGCGCATAAATTAATTGTTCGTGTCGCAGATTTTTAATAGCGTATATTTCACCCCACAAAGATTAAAAATCCTGTTTGAACATTAAAGTTTGCACTAAAATACACTTTTGATGCACTTTTATTAATATTAGGGTCTAAACTTTGAGCAAAAGTTGAAAAAAACATCCATTGTCCTGATTTATTATGTTTTTATAGTAGATGAATATTAATATAATTTTTTAAGACCGCGGGCAGGCCGATAGGGTTAAAGGGGTTAAGAATTTTTTACTTACCGTCTGATATGTTAATCATCGTAAATTTTTATATTGCAAAACTCGTCTTGTACTCGTCTGTATTTAGGTGTTTAAACTGCATGTTTATAACCTTGTTCTACCTTTCAGGGTGACGATTTAACAACCATCCAAGGACTGCAGATAAAAAAACAGCCATTAAGCTAACTCAATGTAGATTAATGCACCATGTCCCTGTTAAATAAACCAATAAAATCAAATAATAAAAAGTAAAATCAATCGTCTTGTTCGGTTTATGCACAATTATCGGTGAGCAGGTGGTGGCTTTCGGTTGCCAGACGTGAATCAGTGTCGACCTGAAGGTAATGAGGTCCACGGCCAACAACACATCTGTGAGGGAAGGTTTCCACCGCACAAACCCAATCACATCACCTCCTGTCTGGGTTCTATCATGTGTTTGACGTAATTACTGTCGTATTTGGGGGGGCGGGGGGGTACATTTTCAAAATTCCATTCATTTCCTGAAAAGTTATTGTCGATTACACACAGAAGTTGCATCCTAGCCGAGTTCAAACCACCCAAAAAAACAACAAAACAATAACAAACGCATAACCTGGATAAAAACCTTGTACGCCGTTTCAGGAGATAAAAGGATACGACAACAAGAGGTTTGTCGTAGAGAACGTAGCCGTTGGTGTCCCGCAGGGCTTTCTCGGCACTCTGCTCGCTAGGGAGTCCGACGAAGGCCTGCCCTTTCATCCGCCCCTCCTTCATTAACACCACATCGAACCTGAGAGGGAAGAAGAAAAAAAAAAAAAGGCAAAGCGGTGACGCCTCATTATCACCCTGGGCTTGTGGTCAACATCACACCGTCACGATTCGCTGTGAACGGAGGGAGATGTTGATGGTTTCAGATCACTGAGGCTTAAGAGTCTGTCGCTTTTTTTATCTTGTCAAGTCGGAAAAGTTGGAAAGTAGGGCTGAAATTGTGTGTTGGTTTAAGAATCAAACTCTAAAACAAAAAACAAGCTTTGGAAATAATCTTTAAACCAATTTTTTGATTTACAACACAAATTTAATAAAACCTCCATTCCATTCTGCTCTTTGAATATTGAATCTTTCTATAGGATTTTCACGATCAAATATTTTTAAATTATACATTTCTTGTTTTTTTTTTGTTTGTTTATTTCTGTATTAAAATTTTAAAGTAGGGCTGCATTTGGTTAGAATATAGTGATAAAACTGCAGAAATGGGAAAAAAAAAAAAACTCAACGTAATCTCTGTTTGTTACTATTTTGACTTTATTTTTTAGTTTTAGGTTGTTTTTGTGTACTCGTTTAAAGCAAATGTTCACTCAGGCTTAAAAGTTTGCAGCTTTTTTATTTAAATCAAGTTGGAACGGTTGTAAAGTAGGGCTGAAATAGTGTGTGTTGGTTTAAGAATCAAACTCTAAAACAAAAAACAAGCTTTGGAAATAATCTTTAAACCAATTTTTTGATTTACAACACAAATTTAATAAAACCTCCATTCCATTCTGCTCTTTGAATATTGAATCTTTCTATAGGATTTTCACGATCAAATATTTTTAAATTATACATTTCTTGTTTGTTATTTTTGTTTATTTCTGTATTAAAATTTTAAAGTAGGGCTGCATTTGGTTAGAATATAGTGATAAAACTGCAGAAATGGGAAAAAAAAAAACTCAACATAATCTCCGTTTGTTACTATTTTGACTTTATTTTTTTAGTTTTAGGTTGTTTTTGTGTACTCGTTTAAAGCAAATGTTCACTCAGGCTTAAAAGTTTGCAGCTTTTTTATTTAAATCAAGTTGGAACGGTTGTAAAGTAGGGCTGAAATTGTGTGTGTTGGTTTAAGAATCAAACTCTAAAACAAAAAAACAAGCTTTGGAAACAACCTTTAAACCAATTTTTGATTTACAGCAGAAGTTTAATAAAACGTCCATTCCATTCTGCTCTTTGAATATTGAATCTTTCTATAGGATTTTTACTATCAAATATTCTTTAATTGTACATTTCTTGCTTTATTTATTTATTTCTGTATTAAAATTGTAAAAGAAAACAAAAGAACAAGCTCTATTTAACCTTTATCTAACCAGGTATGTTATTTGAGAACTGACTCTCATTTCCAAAAAAAACACAAAAATGAGATTTGACATTAATTCATAATGTGAGCATGTTTATCTACTACCGTCCTTGGATAAAGAGGCATTCAGAACACCCCTAAACACACACAGAGCTGTCGGAAAAACAGCCTGTCTTGTTTCTAAACCGTTCCGAGTCTGGCCTCCGACTCAACATACGCTCGCTCTGATGACTCAGGTGGAAAATTCGTTTGAAGTACTGCTGATGCACCAACATAAAACGTCCCTCATGATCTCTACAGTACGTCAGGTTAGATACTTATTAATAACCTAACGTGCAGTCAGCATGAATTACTGGAAATTCTCAAGAGCAAGTGACAAATTGCCAGAGTCAAAAAATAGCTTGTGAAGTTAAGACGAGGTGAGGCGCCGCGAAAACGGTGTCGATAAACTTCTGCAGGAGGAGGAAGGAAAGGTGTGTTACTGCTGGGGAGGGTGTAGGGATGTGGTCTGAACCGCCGTGGATCATGGGAGTGGCAGGTTTCTCTCATGTTCTGATCATAGTTTGATGTACAGTCGCGGAAAAAATTATTAGACCATCAAAAGTCATCAAAAACAACGGTTATACAATCAAGTACTAACTCCTGTGTGTGTCATGTGACTAAAACAGACAGAAAAGAAAACATGGAATGCCTAAAAGCACTGTTTTTATCAGTACAATGCCATAGATACTGACGTAAGAACTGAAGTGATGTTGGTTATTATCAAGGAAACATGGAAAATGGATAGATATCAGCTCTGAAATTCAACTACTATGAGCTATTTTTATTTATTTGTCCAAACAAATGTACCTTTAGTCGTACCAGGCATTAAAATGAACAAGAAACTGAAGAAAAAAAGTGGTGGTCTAATAATTTTTTCTGCAACTGTATATAGTCAAGCTAACTCCATCTTTAAACCACATACTTATGATTACACACAGTAGTCGCTTTTTTCCATTGGACATCTGCACAAAACTTTACCGATATTCACTAAATGTCAAAAGAACAGAAGTGCGTAATGTCGGTTTTTCCATTAAATCACAAATGCAATGATTTGTTTATTTATTATCGTGAGATAACACGACAAGTCATTCCATAAACATGGCGGCAAACGTAAATATGGCGTTGATTTACAGATATATTCATTATTATTATTCTATATTACCCCTCTATCTCGTACTAAATTTAAAAAATGATTGGGTTTCGTGGTGTGTCCACACATACCGCGACATGTTTCTTCTTCTTCGCTTGTTGTAACATACATCAATATTCGGTTTTTTAATTCACTTGACTCTAGTTGCGAAAAAAGGTCTTTCCATTGCAGTTTTGCGGGATATACCATTTGCGCTATGCCCAAAAAAACACCACTTGCCAGCACAAAAACTTTGAATCAAAATATGACTTTTGGCGAAATTGTCGGTTTTCTATTAGGTAAATTTTTATGCGCAAGTTATATTTGCACAATTTGAGGGTCAATGGAAAAGCGACTATTGATATTTTTGTACACTAATTATGTGCATTTCTTTAATGATCATAATGATAATAGATTGTCTAGTACAAATTGCTGTTTTAATTTTGTATCCTAATAGAGAGTTTTATGTGTGTGTGTACACACATATATATATATATATATATATATATATATATATATATATATGTGTATATATATATATATATATATATATATATACACACACACACACAGGGTGGGGAAGCAAAATTTACAATAAACATTTAGTTGTTTTTTCTCAGCAGGCACTACGTCAATTGTTTTGAAACCAAACATATATTGATGTCATAATCATACCTAACACTATTATCCATACCTTTTCAGAAACTTTTGCCCATATGATAATCAGGAAAGCAAACGTCAAAGAGTGTGTGATTTGCTGAATGCACTCGTCACACCAAAGGAGATTTCAAAAATAGTCGGAGTGTCCATAAAGACTGTTTATAATGGAAAGAAGAGAATGACTATGAGCAAAACTATTACGAGAAAGTCTGGAAGATACTATTAAAGAAGAATGGGAGAAGTTGTCACCCCAATATTTGAGGAACGCAATTGCGCAAGTCTCAGGAAGCGTGTGAAGGCAGTTATTGAGAAAGAAGGAGGACACATAGAATAAAAACATTTTCTATTATGTACATTTTCTTGTGGCGAATAAATTCTCATGACTTTCAATAAACTAATTGGTCATACACTGTCTTTCAATCCCTGCCTCAAAATATTGTAAATTTTGCTTCCCCACCCTGTGTGTGTGTGTGTGTGTCTATATATATATATGTATATATATATATATATATATATTTTTTTTTTTTTTTTTTTTTTTATGTCAGAGCTATATACTGTATGTTCATATATTTAGAGCTTTATATGTGTATATATGTGTCTGGGATACAAAACAATAATGATAAAGTCATAATATAGTTTTATGTTGGGATGAATATCATTGCATTGTTTAGTTTGGTTTAAATTGTTATCTTGGTGGTGGTTTAATTTCTCTCAACGTTGATTTTTTTTGTAAATCCATGACTATAATTTTAAATGTTCCAGGGTATTTTTTTGTGCTCTGACTGTAAATAATAATTTTCTACCACAACTAACCATCTACTTTCTTAGGAAGAAAAATCTCCCATTAAACTTTTAGGAAATATTGATGTTTATAAACTATATGGACAAAAATATTGGGACACATCATGTCTACAGCCGTAAGACATAAATATCAATATTTCCATAAGGTTTAATGGGAAAATGGCATTTGTTATTATTTTATATCCCATACCTGTTAATAAAGAAACACATGAATTCAATGTGTCCCAATACTTTTGTCCACATAATGTATTTGAGCCTCTCATTTACACAAAAATGTTGTTTTAGGTTGTAAACACAGATGTTTAGAAATGCGTTTTAAAGGTTATATGTGTCTGGGATACAAAACAATAATGATAAATATCATAACACAGTTTTATATTAGGATAATTATCAACGCATTGGTTAGTTTGCTTTAAATTGTTATTTTGGTGGTGGTTTAATTTCTCTCAGTGTTGATTTTTTTTTTTTTATCCATGACTATGATTTTAAATGTTCCAAGGTATGTTTTGTGCTCTGACTGTAAACGATAATAATTTTCTACCATAACTAACCATCTACTGTCTTCACATCTTACTGAGGAATAAAAATCTCCCATTAAACTTTAAGAAAATATTGATGCTTATAAACTATATGGACAAAAATATTGGGACACATCATGTCTACAGCTGTAAGATATAAACATCAATATTTCCATCAGGTTTAATGGGAAAATGACATTTGTTATTATTTTATATCCCAAACCTGTTAATAAAGAAACATGAATTCAATGTGTCCCAATACTTTTGTCCACATCATGTATTTGAGCCTCTCGTTTACACAAAAATGTTGTTTTCAGTTGTAAACACAGATGTTTAGGAATGCGTTTTAAAGCTTTAAGCTGGTTTGCGTGTATCCAAACTGAACCGATCTGGTTCGTAGGACTTACATGTTTCTCTCGTTGTCTGATGATGGGTTGACGTATCTTCCGTAGATGTACTTCAGATCCTGGAAGACACAACATAGTGAGTTCTACATGCAGAAAAGCAGCGAAAATGTGAAATGATGGGATTTGTGTGATGCACGTGATAACTTTAGAAACAAATTTAAACCAGAACAAGCATCGTCAGACAGATAGAAGTGGGTCAAGTGCTATAAATGCACCTACTTTCTCTTCCACTTGCTTTGCGATATTCTTCACGTACAGTCTGCAGGTTGGCTCGCCCGGTTCATAATTCTTAAACACAGACATCCTTTTTATCTCTGTTTTAAAGGAGAGAGGGGGAAAAAATCACACAGGGTGCATGTCAAAAACAGGTACAAAAGGACACCAGAGCTGCCTATACCTCCGTAAAGGTAGATTCAAAGTCAGCGCCAGTCGATCAAACTCACGCCGTATGTTTTATTTAAGGCGGACTGGACTGCAGGGCCGCCATGTGACATGCAAAGTAAAGGTAGGAGTAACTGTTTGATCTCAGCACCGGCTGCGCTGCTCATTTCACACTTTCCTTGGACATGTAGCATTTGGCTGCATTATACAGTATATGTAACCCTGAACATGAACATTTTCTGTTTATTCTGCAGAATACTGACAACATTTCTGGTTTTTCCCTTCTGTTACGAGGCTCAGGTGCTGTACTAAAGCCATCTTGGGCATTGCCTGAGCTGAAATAATGTAAAATTAACTAACTTTTCCCAGATCTAATGACAGCAACAGCATTAGTGCGTTTTGTTTTTAAGCGTAGTGAATGTTTTGTATAATAAAAAACAGTCTAAATTCAGGCAAAATTACACATAATTTCTTGAGAAATCTAAAATATTCAAGCAGAAGGATCACCAGACTCAACAAACATGTACCGAAGTCAGCCACAAACTTAAAGACAATACTATTATTCCAATTATTTGGGGGTTTTACGTACTTCCGATATTCCATAACACGTTTCGGACGACCAAACCTAGGGATGTCCTGACTAGATCTAAAGACCGGTATCGGCTGCCGATCTGGCATGTTTTAGAAGATCGGATGGGATTTAGTCACAAGATCAGGCCGATCCGAGCGTCCACTCATACTCGGACCCAAAGCAGACATCCGCTGGACACGTCCGTGCAAAGCTCAATTTTTACGACTCCACACATCACACAATGTACGATGACGTAAATATAAAAAAATGCTACGCTCGACTATGAAACCTCAAATGACCGCGGAGTTCACACTAGACACAGTACATGCACAGTGCACCCGACTCTGTGAGATCCTTTAGGGAATTAGTAAAGCGTCTATAAGTTTAATTTTCAGTTTGTACGGTCGTATGATATGCGTATACTCATTGTGAGGTACATACGGCACAGAACACACCTCGTCTAATCCCTGGACGGACCTGTCAATAGACAAAACCGGCCCATCAAAGGTTCTCTTTTGTCCCACAGTATGAATTTGAAAAGTGCAAAAATTATACTAAAGTTATTACGAGTCAAAGGTGTCATACTTGTTTTAGTTCCGGTTCCACATTCAGCCCAATTGTGATCTCAAGTAAAATAATAGTATAATAACCTGTTAATAATGACTCCAAATTTAAATAAAAACTTCATAGTAAAAAGTATCGGTATCGGCAAAACTAATCTTAAAAAAAAAAATCAGATCGGAAACAAAAAAAATCGAGATCAGGACATCACTAACCAAAACCACCAACAAATCAACATTATGTATCCACAGACCGTATCACTCACAGAATGAAGTATAAAGCTCATTATTTCCACACATCTGTATTATGGAATCATCAAGTTTTCTTTGTTCAACCAAAAATGTTGGCAGTTTCTCAAAATAACACTACCATAATCTTCACGTGCTGCATCAGCTGATAGTTTGCATTATAGCTCTGTTAGCTTAGCTGTTAGCTTAGCTGTGTTTTCAGACTGAAAAAAGCCACAGTAAAACGACAAATCACCTGCTTTCTGTACAGTTTGTTTTACCAACAGGCAACTTAGCAAAGATAATAACGTCATACAATAACTTTACACCTTCATAAGCCTCAGAATCAATCTCGTGCATAAGAAACGCTGACATTTCAGCGTCAAACTATTGTTTTGTTTGACTATTATTTGCCTTGTGGGTTAAAAATGCGATTACTATTTGTCAAATCTAGATGTGTAACTGTATATTCTGCTTTGCATCTTGCTTCTCAGAGTTCCATTTCACACATTTGCTTCATATTTTTTCACGGACTGTGTTTTATTTTTGAATAAAGTGAACTAGACTCAGACAGCACCCTCTGACATCCACTGCAAAACCCTGCATTTCATTTAGAGCATTTCTTTTGGTAGAAACTGATTCCGGTCATAAACATTTTCAGACCTTTGTATAATGAAAAAAAACAACACCAAAGTAATGTCTAAGACGGAAGGTTAGAAATAGTTCAGAAATCAATATTTGGTGGGTTAACCCTGAATTCCAATTACAGTTTTTGTGTGTCTTGGCGTGCTTTCCACCAGTCTTTCAATTTGCTGCTCCTGGCGGAAATTCTGCGAACAGCTCGGTTTTGTTTGATGGCTTGTGACCATGCGTCTTCTTCTTGATCCCATTCCAGAGGTTTTCAATGGGATTCAGGTCTGGAATTTCAGAACGGTCCCTTTTGGTCTCATTTCCGGAGCTGTATATCATTTACCGAGCCGATCTCTCATCAGTTCTTCTCATCCTAGTTAGATTTTTTTTTTTTTAGCTTTTCAAAAGTATTGCTGATGTTGAACTTCTCACACAAACTCCTCTTCCTCTTGGAGATGTATTTCTTTCTTTTTTTTTTTTTTAGGTTTTGATTTTGCAGCAGCGGCATCTTTTCTTGTTTTGGACAGCTCTCAACACTCCAATTAAACGCCAAATCTCAAATATGCATCTCAGACACTGTTGTCGTTTCCATTCTTCCACAAAACATAATTTGTTTTAGAGCAAAAGAGAAAGTGTTAAAAAAAAATTCCATGTAAAAGATTAAACGATCCCCGTCTACCAGTATCATCAGCTGACAAAAGCGGTGGTAATATAAAACTTCTGTTGAAGTGAAAGTGAAAGTCATTGGGTCACCAATTCGCAGACAAAAATATTTAGCACAGTCATGATAAGTGATGATGTAAAATAGAAGACAGAGTGCTCTTGTGAGTGTTTTTGCTAAACTGAACTGATTAAAATACAGATGTTTTATGTAAAAGGCGCTCAGTAATGACAACGTAGATGGGCACAGTGGACAGACATCTCCTGGAGAAATTTTCAAAGTCTTAAAGCAAGTTGGAAGCATTTTCCCTGAGCAAAAAAGACAGTGTTTAAGCAGTACGACTCGTGTGTTGCTATTTAACTAACATTATCTTCCTAGCCAGTGTTTGCTGTAGGGCTGGGCGATTAAACGATAACGATATATATTACGATATAACTATAACTTTTAATTTTCACTTGTTCCATTGGCAAATTTTTTTGCTTGAATGAAGCAAAAAAAATCTTTAACCCTCTGGTATCCAGGTGCGCCTTTCAGGCACACTTTGCACTTCGTTTTAAAAAACTTCATATTATTTTTCACAATTTAAATAAGGTTAGAATTCAAAAGTTGTTCATTTTTGTATGATCTTTAAAATTCTGGCCACCAACTAAAATGTGCACATTGTAAACAAAAGAAAATTACAAGACTAGCATCTGTTTCCCAAGTGTGCCTAAAACGCACTATTTCTTCCATTTGATATGTATGATTAGGGCTGACCTTGATTTACAAAAATAAAATCAAATTAGAGCAGAAAAATAAATCAATATATAATATTTAATAGTTGGATTTATAGGTGTGCATTTTACGCACACTTGGTGACAGATGCTAGTATTTTTGAACAATTGACCTAGCGCCAAAAATAATTATACAAATTAACCAATGTTGACATATGCCAGGCTGCAAAAATCAAATAATATGTGACCCGCTTTTTATGTAGTATATTGAAAAAAAATAATTTTTTGTGTTTTTTACATCCAAAAAAAATGGTTTGTTTACATTACAAACACAGCATTTAAAGGGTTAAAAAATGTGATAATTATTGAGTATTTGGTATTTTTATTCATGGCTCAAGTTGATGAAATAGAAAAAAGTGTAAAAGAATTAAAAACAAACTGTATGAATTTTTTTTTTTACATTATTCCACAAGTGTGCCAAAAAGGCACAGTTGGTGCTTAGTAAGGGCCTTGCTGGATGGGATACCGGAGGGTTTTAATTAAGCAAAAAAATCTGCCAATGGAACAAGTGAAAATGATCTTAGTAAGATTTCTTGAAATAAGATTTTCAAGATCTATCGTCTAAAAATCAGTTCTTATATTTCACTAAAAAGTTCCTCTTTAGGTGATTCTGTCTTATTTTATGTGTGAGGAGATATTTGGACTAGAAATGAGAAAAATACACTTGGTAAGATTTTGGTTTTTGCAGTGTAGGATGTATATATTTGCCACTTAACCCTTAAAGACCTACAAATATTTTTTGTGGCGACTTAAAAAAATGTTTTTTCTCTGCATCTGACTTTTTCTAAGCAATTTATGACCATCTATTATTCCATCCTCTGCATTTTTCAGTGTATTGTAAGTATTTTCCTATATTTAATTAACTTACCATTTAAGTGTTTATAAAAGCTCAGAGTAAATTCAAAGGTTATTATATCAAAACAGAGAAAACTGAAAAAAAAGTGACTTCTTCAGCAAAATACATCAGTAACTGAACATACAAATAAGTGTCTATAACCAGTGTTGTTTATCAAAGTACATGGGATAGAGAAACAAAATAAATTCAAAGGTTATTTTACCAAACTGAAGAAAAACAGACTTCATATACCACTAACTGGACTAAAAAACAACCGTCTACAACTGTCATTTATCAAACTACATGGGTTTATGAAGCCTCTAAACATCCAAATGGGTCAAATCTAATGACTATGACAAGCTGAGAAACTGCATTTTACCTGAATTACTTACACGTATTGATTGGATTAGTGGTCAAACAGTTATGAAACATTTTAAATCAGTAGGCTGTTTAGGTCTTTGAGGGTTAAGCGCATTAGTAAATATTAGATCCATATCATTCAGAGATCCACTTAACTGTATTAACCTTATAGAATACAGCCGGACAGTACAATTCAAACAATACACTTCCACATTGACCGAACCATTTTAACTTTGTTTTATCGTTCTTTTATTGAGTCTGTTTTATCTTTTTGTCTGGTGGTGTGGTTTGGTCAGACCTCAGTTGCAGAGAGAAACTCACTAAATCAAATAGTGAGATGGTCCAGTCGCCTGATTGGTGAGTCCCAGTCTTGTCCCGCCTCCCTGTACACTAAACAGGTCCAGAGGATGGCTTCATCAGTTCTTAACAATGACTCCCATCCTTTAGGGAGGTGAATTTCAACTTCTTTCCTCTGGACGGAGGTTCTTAGTTCCAAGGTGCAGGACACAGTGTTATAAAAACAGCTTTGTTCCTGTCGCCGTCACTGAGCTCAATAAGAAACAGTGACATTGCACTTTACTAACTTATTTAGTTATTTATTCCATTTCTTTGCTCTATTTATTATTATTGTGACTTCAATTTTTTTTTTTTTTTTTTTTAAATTGTATGTTCTTATTCTGGTTTTTATCCCAGATTGTTTTTATCTTTTCTGGTTTTTATTGTGTTTTATTGCATCTTGTTTTTATTTATTTGATCTTACCTGTTTTATTTACTTATCCATGCTGCTATACCGATGAATGGTGGAACACTGAGCACTTTTTGTTTTTGTTTTTGTCCTGTCTTTAAGCGTGATCAAGTGCCTGTCTTGCATGCTTAATGTATGTGTTGTTGTAATGCCTAGGCAATCACCTAGACTGCAAAACAAATCTACCTATGGGTATAAATAAAGTAACCTTGACCTTGACATGACCTATTTTATCTATGACTGAACCAAAATGACCAAATCTGGAGATCGCACAAATATGATGTTCTATGTCTGCAACAACAGCCGTGTAAACTGAAATAAACCACATCGGAGCCATGACATGGCATGGGACCCGTTTCTAATCACCATCTCTGTACGCCCAAGTGATGTTCTATGTCTTACCGTCTCTGGATAGCCGTCCTCTCTCCAGCTCCTTCCTGGAGATGACATCTGAGGTAAAGTCTTGGTCATCGTCACTGTGCTCCTCTTGTTGTTGCGACGGTTGTGTGCTGGGGTAGAGCTTCCCGAAACCCTCCGCCACCTCCTCATTACTGGGGTCGACGTCACCTTCACCCACTCCTGAAGGACATGGATGTTAAAATTAAGACCAATGGCCCTGTATCTCACCAGCATGTTCTATCAAGAATCAATAACAAGTTGAATTTGTGAGGTGGTCAGGTTCTGCAGCTATGTTAGAGTCTCATGGTCCTGATACAGGAGAGTATATTGATATCTCTAACCATTTCCATGTTATAAACCATCAGAATATGGCCCTTTATTATAAGTAAAGCTTTAAGTTATACTCTGTTAGTTCATTTGTATTGTACCGATGTGCCTCTTGGTCAGGTCTCCCTCAAAAAAGAGATTTTATCTCAAGGGACTTCCTGGTTAAATAAAGGTTAATTAAATAAATAAATAAATAAATAAATAAATGTGCATTTTTAATATTTTAAAAATGTATCAAACATTCAAAAATCTAAATGTCAAAAATGTGAGCAAACTTTGTAGACATTGTCTCAGTTTCAGAGAAGAAGATAGTTGAAATCTAGACACTGGTGACCCTGAGTTTGACCCTTCAAGGTCATTCCAGGTCAAAGGTCATGGACCCAAATTAAAGTCCATATGTGACTTCCTATCAGTGCCCAATAGCAATTACGTTGATATCTCAAACAATTTCCATGTTATAAACCATCAAAATATGGCCCATTATAAATAAAGGCAAATTTTTATTAATGCAAAAATTCATCAAAAATCCAAAAATCTAACTTTCTTAAAACTGTTAATAAACCTTCTAGACATTGTCCCTAAGAAGCTGTGAATAGAATTTGCAATGAATCTGATCAGTAGGTTCATCTGAGATGATGTTTGAAGAAATTGCTTACAAATACAGCAACGAAGAGTGACAAAGACAGCAGCCAAGACAGTGACGAAGACAATGATGACAGCAGCGAAGACAGCGACGAAGACAGCAATGAGCACGTCGACGAAAATGGCAAAGACAGCGACAAAGACAGCAATGAAGGCAACGGCGAAGACAGTGAAGACAACAAAGACAACACCTTCACAATAGCTCATGGCCTATAGTACAGCGAGCTAATAAAAAGGACAAAGACTGTATATGAGACTTTAAAATCAATTTAGAAAGCGACACCACCAGCCACACTGGGAGCACTATGGGTGTCTAAGTTGGATTTAGGGAGTTGCTTTATGTTACACAGCAGGAAAAAAACGACACTCTTCTTCCTGCACAAATGCAGGTGGAAATATTCAAAGTGTCTACCGACGGCAGATGGTGGAATAATCACTTCCACATTGTTTATCCTCTTTCGTAAACCACACAAGCTCTGGATGGAAGAGTGAAAGCAAATCCTCTTGGTCACAATAGGTTTAGTTTAACATATGGATGTTTATAGCAGCGGAATCATTATATAGTGACGGAGGTGGAAATAATGAATTCCTTGTTGTGTTTGATGCAGTAAATGCTGTCCTTAGGCAGAAATCGACTGTGCTGATAATTGAAAGAAGACGGAACTGTTAATCACATTCATCCTATGTCCAATAAAAAAAAAAAAAAAAAAAAAGTGGTACTCAAATCAAAATCCACTGCTGTTTTGGAAGCATGACTTTGAAAGGCAATGTGTGGATAACTGGAACAGACTTCTGCCAAGCCGGTGCATGCGTGCACACATTGTCGATGGAATTACTAAGAGCAGTGAGCCTGTACAAATCCGAGAAGAGGGCAGGGGGGGTGGGGGAGGGTTGAAAAAAAAAAAAAAAAAAAACGCTTGTCATCCACAAAGGTGTATATGTGAGTGCACTGATGCAAGAAGTGTTGGGGAGCTTTTCTGATACTCTCTGTGCAAAGAACTAGATCACCGCCTTCAAAAATTATCCTCCGTCTTATCTGCCCCCCCCCCCCACCTCACCCACCTCCCCTTTTCATTTAAATAGCTTGTTTATCAGATCTCGCGCCCCCACTTCCCCAAAACAAGACTAATCCAAAAAGCCACCTGTCATAGTTTATCTTTCCCTTGCCTTTAGGAAATCTTTTTGTGTTTGACTTTGAGATCTATTTTACTACTCTGGGGTTTGCCGGGGAGTGAAGTTGTAGCTAGAGAGAAGGGAGATAAGGCAAATGGGGAACTGCACAGCTGACAAGTAACACAGACTCTGCACCCCCCACCACCCCACCCCTGCCACCCAATGACATTCCCTCGTAGAGATAATGGCAAAACCTTTTTTTTGGTACGAGTTTCTTCTGTGATATACTGCTGTGCAACACTGTGCCGCGACTTCACCTGTGGTACGGGCTTTAACTTATGTCAATGGGAGTATCAGAGCGCCGTCTGCTTCAATGAGATAATAAACATGATGTATAGTAATCATCAACTCCTTACGCTGCCTTTTGTGCTCAAACAGACAGGCAGTGTGCTTTTTACACTCATTCCCCGCTGCGTGTGCACACACTGATCTCGCTCAACCTGTCAAGTGTAAAAGTGTCATTTTTTTTAAAGAGATGTTGCTTAATATAATGCTACCTAATTAGTCATTTTCTGCCAGTTTAGTTCCAGAAGCAGAACTTTACTTTATTTATGACTCAGACAATGATAAGCCCTGTTTGTTCAGACAAGTACAACCTGTGGACAGCGGTGGAAGAAGTACTGAAGCTTAGAATTTACATAAAAATACAAATGGGTGCTTCTACGAAACTGGGTTCATTTTGGTAAATTTTTAGAGCCAATAATAACAGAGAAATTTAGACATATTTTCCCCCCAGGATGTACCTAATGATGACATCAGATGAATGCAAAAAAATTGTACTCTTGCTCTGAGCCATCCCAAAATACGTGAATTTTTAATAAAATATTGGGGCCAAAAATTCGACCAAAATTGGGACATGAAAAGCTACCTAGGTGTCAGTGTGTTAGGTCTGGAAACATGGCTGTAAATAGTCTTATATAGACAATAAATAAAGACACTGTGTTAAATTTGACGATGCTTGTGGTTTTTCTAATCCAGACATGTTGGTTTTTCATGAATCTTAGTCTCATTCCAGGTTTTGTGTGTAACCCATCGTGTCCTCTTGCGTTACATGCAGAACCTGCCAGTTAAAAACATATAATCGCAAATGATTTTGCAACAGCTGTCATTTTTGTGAAACACTCTGCCTTGCATAATTAGTTCAATTCCCAAAATGTACCTGTGAGAGAATAAAGAGATATAAAAAAATACAGTAGTGCGTAATTTTTGTGTCCTTTTGACTGTTACATGCAGATTTTTCTATAAAAATAATGTGATTTATCTGAAAAATAATTTCTTTTATCTCAGTATTTATTTTTAAAATAGACCCAAAGCGCTTCCAAACTTGCTTCACAACATTAGTCTACATCTGGTTTGAATTTTTAGCCCCCATGTCCTGTTTACAGGGACCAGTTTCGTAGAAGTACCCAAATATCCTGCAAAATTGTACTCAAGTAAAAGTAGAAGTACTACATCAACAATCTTACTGAAGTAAAAGTACAAAGTACTTACTTTAAAATTTAATTTAAAGTACTCACTCAGTGGGTTGTCTAAGTGTCTGGGTTGTGGCATTTTGATAAAGAATGTAGATCTACTGACTAGGGCTGGGTATCACAGCCAATTTCCTTATTCGATTTGATTTCAATTCATAAGGTTCTGAAACAACTGATCACAATTCAATTTGATCCGATATTGATATCTGATATCAATTCAGTATTAATTTATTGATTCAGATTCATTTAGTGATACCAAAGTACAATTTTGAGGTGTAACCTGATTATTTGACAGCCAAAGCCATGCAACACATCAATACACTGGAAAAAATCTAAATTTTACCATGAGTATTTTTCTCATTTCTAGTCAAAATATCTCATCACACTTAAAATAAGACATAATCATTTGAAGAGTAGCTTTTCAGTGAGATATAAGAACTTTTCAAAATCTATTGTCTGAAAATAAGTTCTTGAAATTTTCAGGAAATGTTGATACTGGCACAAGAAACAAATGATTAAATATTGGTGGCAATGGGGGGGGGGGCTGATTTGCCTTGGCGGAGGTCTGCGCTCTCCAAGTGCTTTTCTACTTTTTCTTAGTTTAACCAACCGAATCCCCTCCCTCCCACATACATACAAACTACCACTAAATATGGAACAAAACCCCACAAAAACAAAACTAGAAAAGCACTCACAGAGTGCAGACCTCTGCCAAGGCAGATTAGTCCCCGCCTCCCTTTGATCACCACCAAAATTTTATTATTTGTTCCTTGTGCCAGTATCAACATTTCCTAAAAAATTTCATCAAAATCCTTCCATAACTTTTTGAGTTATCTTCCTAACAGACAAACAAACAAAAAATCCGTTCCCCCTGATCACCACCAAAATTTAATCATTCTTTCCTTGTGCCAGTATCAACATTTTCTGAAAATTCCATCCAAATCCATTCATAAGTTTTTGAGTTATCTTGCTAACAGACAAACAAACCCAGATGAAAACATAACAAAAATAAATAAATAATTAATTTTGCCAGACTCCCACAAGATTCTAATCACAGATGACCTCCACCTCTGCTAATATTACCAACTAGCAGAGGTCACCGGGTCATACTAGTCCCATGTGAATCAGGTTTCAGACCTTACCTGTGTCTCTGGACGGCGTCTCCTGACCCGGTCCCCCTCCCTCCGCTTGGACCGACGCCTCTGGAACCGAAATGTGGAATTCGATTTTCCTGGGTCCGGCCGGGTGCGGCTGCTCGAACACGTCGGAGGGCTGCAGCGCCGGCGTACTGAGGACGGCACAGACAAACGCCACTTCCCTTTAAAAAACAGCGCACACAACACACCTGGCTCCTGGGCAGCTTAAGGGCTGGGATATTTCGTTGTGGTCAGCGGCGGATATTTCCCAGTACGCATACATGCTTTGCTGGGAGAGACTGTGGTGTGTGTGTGTATTTATAGTTCTGAAATAGAGTTTATGGGGTGTCATTAAGGGAGCGTGTGCTGAAACAAATAGTTGCCGAGCCACTCAAGGTCTGTCTTTATGAGGAGGACGTATTGTCTGGAGGTTTGCGTCCTCCTTTTTTAGCTGCCTATGAATACTGTCTCGCCATGAGCTCTTCCTGAGGACTGTGACATGCATGAGCGCCTCTGCCGTACCTCTGAGAGTCGGCTTTGGGAGCGTAGAGTAGATCCTTGATCTTGGGCTTCTTTCTCTTTGAAGATGTCTTGGGTCTCAGGGGTCTCTTGCATGCTTGGTTGACCATCAGACGAACAATCCTGAAGTGAAGCAAGTACACGGAATAAGGAAGTGCGTTTGGCTTAGATGAAACCGCCGGTCCTTTAAAAAGCGGCTGTTCCTGGAGACGTGGTGGCTAATAAAGCGTAAATTAACACAGTGGCAGTAGCCGCGGTGCGATGCTGATCGACTCAAGTTAACGTGTTTAGTTTGAGAAAGAGTTCAGACACAACATGAGGTGAACGAGTCAAACAATCGACCAATTAGTGGATTATAATTATGTACAGTGTCTTAAACAGTCAGGTGGTGCAAAGGTGTCACATCTATTATTATGTATTTACTTATCGTCTTTTTTTTTTTATTATCGGCATTGATTTTACCGATTTTATGTTTGCTTGATTTCATTATTGTACCTGATTTCATTGATTTTATGATTGCTTGATTTTACTATTGCGCTTGATTTTATTGATTTTATGACTGCTTAATTTTACTGATTTTATTGATTTTATGATTGCTTGATTTTATTGATTTATTTTGCACATACATAACATTGATCAAAGACATAATAAAACTATTTTTGTACAATTTTACTATTGTACTTGATTCTATTGATTTTAGGATTGCTTGATTTTTACTGATTTTACTACTGCACTTGGTTTTATTGATTTTATGACTGCTTGATTTTACTATCGCACTTGATTTTATTGATTTTACGATTGCTTGATTTTACTATTGCACTTGATTTTATTGATTTTATGATTGCTTGATTTTACAATTGCACTCGATTTTATCGATTTTATTGATTTTACGATTGCTTGATTTTACTATTGCACTTGATTTTAATGAGTTTATGATTGCTTAATTTTTTTTACTAATTTTACAACTGCACTTGATTTTATTGATTTTACAACTGCTTGATTTTACAGATTTTATTATTGCACCTGATTTTGATTTTATGACTGCTTAATTTTACGGATTTTATTGACTTTATGATTGCTTGATTTCATTGATTTATTTTGCACATACATAACATTGATCAAAGACATACTAAAACAATTTTAGTACCATTTTACTATTGTATTGAGTCTACTAATTTTATGATTGCTTGATTTTTACTGATTTTACAACTGCACTTGATTTGATGGATTTTATGATTGCTTGATTTTACTATCGCACTTGATTTTATTGATTTTACGATTGCTTGATTTTACTATTGTACTTGATTTTATTGATTTTATGATTGCTTAATTTTTTTTACTAATTTTACAACTGCACTTGATTTTATAGATTTTAGGATTGCTTGATTTTACAGATTTTACTATTGCACTTGATTTTAGGATTGCTTGATTTTCTCCTTGTACCTAATTTCACTGATTTCATGATTACTTCTGCATTTCCATTAAGGTTAATACATAACATATTAACCAAAAACAAGGTAAAGATACTTTTTTATATCTGATCAAATACACAAAATAAATGCTGGCTCTAATGCAGCCAGATTACATTATGATGCTGGATTATATGGCAAAAAAAAATTATGATGACTTAATTTTTTTATTAGTTGAAAATCCATCTATCTATCTATCTATCTATCTACCTACCTACCTACCTACCTACGTTCAGTTTTACTTTCTGCACCACAGTCTAATGCTGCTGAACTGGGACTAACTCAGTCTCAACTCTCACTTCACATTTAAGTCTGACTAGTTTTACTTTAGAAAAGTTTGGGGAGTGTGTTCTTTATTTATCACACTTTCCAGGTATCTTTGTGGGAAAAGCTGCTGGGAGCTTCCTGCACTTTTTGTTTGTAGATAACGTTGAATAGCTGTCTTTTAATTAACAGTGCGCTTTAAGGCATTTCAGCAAAGTTGGGGTTGTATTTTCTTGTTGTCTTCAAATTTATTTATTTATTTATTTTTTTCATTTTTACTACAAATGTGCGTCTGATCCGTCGGCCCCCGCTTTGCTCTTTCCTCACCTCTCCTTGTCCTCGTCATCTCCGCTCTCATACTCCGATTCTTCGCTGGACCGCTCCGCCTCCTGCTCGGGTAATGGCGGGTAATCTGGGGGCATGGGGGGGCGCATGGGGAAAGGCGGCGCCGGAGGCAGCAGCTCGTACTGCAGGAAAACAGCACAATGAGGTTTCATCTCCAAATGCCTCTGGGTCGTACCGACAGACGATATAAGCATCCCCCTCCTCGCTCATATTTGGTTTCCTTCCACTTGCATTAAAAACAGCATGGTGCTTGTAATTACGGATAGTGGAAATATGCTCGGCCACTGCCTGTCAAGTGGGTTCATGGACTCAGCAGAAATTGGAACAGTGGTACTTAAACATATGCAAAAAAATGAGGTTTATACAAAAATTAAGGCTGCACATTTTGGGGATTATCATGAACAATACAACAATTTCCGATTTCAAGCAGAAAATACACAGATCATTACGTTATATACTGCTAAAAATCAATTTTCTATGTTTTAAGCAGTACCTCTGTCTGTCTCTACATCCAAAATCTTCCCATACAACAGAGCTGGGTTTATTTTTGTGCAATTAGCTCTCCCTAAATCCTCCTAAACCTTCACTTTTGTCTCATGTGATTATACAGTGATTCAATTAACTGTGCAGCTATAATTAAAATGCACATAACATGGAGGAAAAATGCAGAAATGTAATATATGTCTCTATGATTTGCGAGAATTCTGGGACAGAAAAGATAGAAAATTATCTTTTTTTTTTTTTTTTTTTTTTTATTAATATTAGACTTTTATTTAACCCAGGGGTGTCAAACTCATTTTAGTTCAGAGGCCACATTAAGCCAAATTTGATCTGAGGTGGGCCGGACCAGTGAAATAATAACATAATAATATATAAATAATGTCAACTCCAAACTTTCCTCTATGTTTTTGAGTGAAAAAAGTTAAATTATGTAGTGAAAATGTTTACATCTACCAACTATCCTTTAAAACAATATGAACAACATGAACAAAGTGAAATTTCTTAAGAAATTTAAGTGCAATTTTAACAATATTATGTCTTAGTTTATCATTTACACATGTAAATTACAACTTACAGTGCACAGTGGATCTACAAATACATATAACATTTAATAACAGGCAGAAAATTGGTAAACCTGCACTTCAGACATTTCAAAATGTTCATATTTGTTCAGGTTATTCACATTTTTGTGAAATGATACTTTGTATTAGTGTAAATACAGTAAAATGACATGAAAATTTTTACATTTACAAAGAGAAAAACTTGGAATCGTGAGTATTTATAGGTTATTATGATAGTATTTTACTGATCTGACCCACTTTAGATTAAATTGGTCTGTATGTGGAACCTGAACTAAAATGATTAATATCTTCAGGGTAAAAATTGCACTGAAGATATTAATCATTTTAGTTCATTTAGTTCATTTCATAAATTCATCCCAGGAGCCAGACTGGACCCTTTGGTGGGCCGGATTTGGTCCCCGGGCCATAAATTTGACACCTCTGACTTAACCTGATAAAATCCAATTGAGATCGAGGTTTCTTTTACACGGGTGACCTGGCCAAGAGGTCAGCAGCACATGCCATGAGAGAAAACAGGTTTTATAGACATTTATGTAAGAACATTAAATTAAAACAAACAGTAATAACATTGTAATAACAGAAAAGTTAGAAAATTTTATTAAAGTACAGTTGACAAAGTGCTAAAATTTTGTTGAGGTCACAGCAATTTATCTTGTAATATTATTCATCAAGGACAAGATTTACAATTATCTACAGTAAATTAGGCTGCAACTCATTTTATTTTAATTTAATCTACAACATTTCAACTTGTTTGGCACCTTACAGTCCTATTTCAGCACATTACAGTTATTTTTCAGCACATTACAGTTACTATCCAGATTCTACCCAGATCTTTTCAACTAATTTATAGTGTACAGTGTACTGTGTTTGCTCTTGTGCTATATTTCTCTTTACTCAATTTCCTGTGGTATTATATTGTCTTTGAATGTGTGTCACTGTAATTTCCCAGTTTGGGATCCATAAAGTACATTTATTTATCAAAAGTTATGTGTTATTAAGTGACTTGTTTTTACTGAACGCCAAAAAAAGATCACATTTGAGAGGCAATAACCTAGCAAACGGTGGCACTTTTTGCTCATAAAGTCTGAATTAATTGTATTTAAAGTGACTAAATGATTGACAAATATCTTTTCTGCACATATATACAATAGGTCCATTCAGTTTGTTGGTTTAGTAAAGTTCTAATGTCCACACATATGCATTTGTCAGCCTCTGAATTAAGATCCAGTCTGGATATATGGGAAGTATTTACAGCAGAAAAACAAAAACAACTTTAACAAACCAAAGTGGTAATATTTACAAGTATCTCCCTTTGTATTTAACCCTTTTGTTCAGACAATATGAGATTTATTCCATTAATTTCCTGATGTTTTACACCAAATTTTATTCAATACATGTCAGATGTTTATAATTGTTTGTGCTGCTTCTTGTCATGGGTTCAAAGGTCACAATAAATAGTGACTTTAACCATTGACGACCCATTTAATTCAGTTTATTTTATGTCTTTTAAGGCTGTGCACATATTTCCTGTATTTTCTTGCTATATCTGAAGAAAAGAGAATGAGACATAAATATATATGCACATTTCAACCCTGCAAAAACAACAAAACTAAAGGTGGAATAAGACTTTTGCGCAGTACTGCATATCTAAGGGAGTGCTACTTACATAAACTCAGTAACAGAACTTGAATGACGGTGATATTTTCAAGTAAAAAATCCAATATTTGATTAATCTGTTGCCTCTTTCTCACTGAAAATGCAAAAAGAAATCTCTCATTTCATTACAAAAAGAGAAAATGATTGAACTGAACAGTTAAATCTAAGTAATAAATGACTAAATAGCAGCAGAAATTGGTGTCGGCACCATTTTCTGCCAATACTAACAGTTTGTAAGAAAGGAGAATGAGAAATAAATATGTATGCTCATTTCAACCCTGCAAAAACAAGAAAGCTAAAAGTGGAATGAGACTTTTGCACCTCACTGTAATTAATCTGTGTTGATTTTTTTTTATATATAACAGTTCACAGTAACGCCACCCCCCCCCCAATACCACACCATGTGCATGTGCAAATCCATTGTAAATATGTATGTAATATGTAAATTTAAACTTATATAAATACTTCTATTTTTTCACTTTATATTCTATTATTCACAGGTGTATATGTGTGTATATAGGTTTATGTTTTCACTCTTTTTTGTACTTTATTTTTGTATTTGCTGCTGTCAGCTGAAACATTTCCCCAAAGTGGCATCAATAAAGTCTATCTTGTTTGTTTGTTTGTTAAGTTTATTTCAGACACAAGCATAATACAAAACATAGGGGAAACCCCCCCCCAAAAAAACCCAAAACAAGACAAAAATTTAAAAAAAAATCTTATCTTTTTTTATGAATCCATCTCTCCTACCACCCTTAGTGACTTAGTCCAATCTAAAGCAGCACAATTTATGTTCAAAAAATGTGTCAATATTTTTGGCAAAAAATAATCAGTTGCCTGTTCATACTCAGAGCTTGTTTAAAATGCAGGAAAGTGTTTATAATTTCAAAAAACCTTATGTTTGAACTAATATGAAGCAATTTTGTCTTTCTGTTGAAGGAGTAAATGTTTGTTAAGTCGTGACTTCAAAGACTGTACAACTTTTTTTGTTTAAAACTAAGTTCAAAAGAAATGTCATGAAAATATACGAAAAATGTGAACGCTAACTTTTCCTTGACTCAAACTGTTTTGTTTTTTGTTGTTGCTACGGTTACTAAGCAAAAGGCATTGGTAGCTATTTTATTTCATTTTGTTTGGTGATATATATATATATATATATATATATATATATATATATATATATATATATATATATATATATATATATATATATAAATAGGGGGTTCGGCAGAATAAGCTCAGCCTTCAACCTTTTTCTTTTCAGACTCTTTCGTCTTCCGAACATTGTACAATCGTGGAAAAAATTATTAGACCATCAAAAGTCATGAAAAACAAGAGTTATGCCATCAAGTACTAACTACTGTGTGTATCATGTGACTAAAACAGACAGAAAAGAAAACATGGAATGTCTAAAAGCACTGTTTTTGTCAGTACAATACCATAGATACTGATCTAAGAACTGAAGTGATTTTGGTTATTATCAAGAAAATCATAGAAAATGGATAGATATCAGCTCTGAAATTAAACTACTATGAGCTATTTTTGTTGTTATCATTATATTTGTCCAAACAAATGTAGCTTTAGTTGCACCAGGCATTAAAATTGACAAGAAACTGAAGAAAACAAGGGGTGGTCTAATAATTTTTTGTATCTTGCACAAATGCATAATGCTTGAAAAGTCTGAAAAAACACAATTAAACTGAATTAAACTGAACACAGCAGCCTTATTTTTAATTAACTCTTCATGGTATTATCACATATTTTTTGTTGCTTTCCCACACTAATAACTGAAGCTTACCAGGGGGGGTCTGGCAGTGACGGGTCCAAAAGGACACGGTAGATTCATCCTGTTCATCAGATGAAGCACCTGTGTAATAGGAGACGCCAGTATTAGAACAGTCGTCAGATGCCCAAAAAAAAAAAAAAAAATCCCAAAACCTGAAGCAAGTAATATAAATATACTGCTGCTCTCAAACAGGCAGCTTGAACTTGGCAACCATATGTGAAACAGATTGCGAGGCTTTTGCATTTTCATTTAAAATACAAGCTTTAAGGTGAGATTGGGGCTGAAGTGAGATACGGCGGCTGAGGCTGAGCACTGGGCCGGCGTCTCCGTGACGCGCTAGCACCACCAAGATGCCGACGCGGGAATCTACCAGTGGTGAAAACGCAGGCGAGTGCAGCTCCGAGGGAAATGTTAAACCCATAACTCATGCCTCCCACTTACGGTTTATTATTAATACTTGCTTAACGCCCAAATTGAAATTTAAAAGGCAAATGTTTGCTGTTTGATCTTTAAGAGGTTGGATGCAGTTCAAAAGCCTCTGGGACACTCATTGCAGAAATCTTATTTCCATTTTACAATATGAAAGTGAAGGTTGGAAACGCACATGTACGTCTGCGTGTGTTGTACAAATTCTCTCTTTACGCTTTGTATTAAAATAACAAGGTATCAATACAGGGACAGTGAAGGAAAAAAAGACTCCAAATGACCAGGATCTGCACATAAAGTGAGTAAAGTATAGAGTTTCCTCACCTGAACATAAAACTTTGGCACACTTATGAGGGCGTGGGAAATGTTGGTGAGGATGCCGTTAGAAGGCGGTGGGTATAAATACTTCAACGTGGGATTTGATTGGAATTTCAACCTGTCAAGAAACACAGAAAGGAAGAGAATTAACAATACAGGCTGCTTGAAAAGCTGCTTTTTTTCCCCACAACATTGACTTCATGTACTTTTATACTTTGTTGGTTGCGATTGTACCTGTTGTGTGTAGTAGAAAAGTTCGTTTTAATGTTGGTCCGGGTTCCCACTATGGCTGAAAGATATATCGTTATCGTATCGATATCGAGATATGAACATTCAAGATATTAATATCGAAAAAGCAACGACATAAACGATATAGATTTCCCCCGTGCTCGCCCTGCATGTAAAGCTCTGGAAGTCACAACAAATTTAATTTATTTGTACTTTATGTTAATGATGATGACTGGCAGTGAATTCTTATAAATAAAACTGCACTTTCCATGTTCTTTTGTGTTATGATGTTTGTATTTTTCTGAAAAATGCTTGGTTTTCACCGAACCCGTAGTCATATCATATCGATATTGAGATATCTGGCATGAATATCGAGATATGAAATTTTGTCCATATCGTTCACCCCTAGTTCCCACTCTTTCCCTGAAATTATTTTCCAGGACATTTTTAGCCGCTAGAGACAAGTTATCACATCATACGTTAATCCATTCCCCTGACCCTCCCATTCTTTGGAAGTGTTCTTTTCTACAGTTGTAACTTGTACTTATCAAGATTGTTACCTCCACCAAGGAACGGTGGAAGTTATGTTTCATCGTGGTTTGTTTGTCTGTTAGCAAGATAACTCAAAAAGTTATGGATGGATTTGGATGAAATTTTCAGGAAATGTTGATACTGGCACAAGGAAAAAATGATCTGTGCTCTCCAAGTGCTTTTCTAGTATATCTATAAAAAATGATCATGACAAATGTATCATAGAATAATGCAAACACTCCCACAGATTACAGGAGGGGTGTCAAACTCATTTTAGTTCAGGGGCCACATTCAGCTAAATTGGATCTGCAGTGGGCTGAACCAGTAAAATAATAACATAATAATATATAAATAAGGTCAACTCCAAACTTTTCTCTGCGTTTTAGAGCGAAAAAAGTAAATTTACATTATGAAAAGGTTTACATCTACAAACTGTCCTTTCAAACGATGTGAATAACATGAACAAACTGAAAAAATAAGTATAATTTTAACACTATTCTGCCTCAGTTTATCATTCACACATGTACATTATAACTTACAGATCACAGTGGGTCTACAAATGCACAAAACATTTAGTTATAGGTAGGATCTTGTTATTAAAATTGTACTTATTTCTCTTAAGACATTTCAGGTTGTTCATATTTGTTCATATACTTCACTTTTTTTTTTTGCAAAATTATGCTTTGCTTTAGTGTAATTACATGAAAATATTTACATTTACAAAGACAAAAATTTGGAGTTGTTAGTATTTATAGGTTATTATGAGAGTATTTTGTTGAATCCTGCCCACTTGAGATTGAATTGTTCTGAATGTGGAACCTGAACTAAAAGGATTGTTAATATCGTAGTGAAATTTTTGCATTTCACAAATTCATCCCAAGGGCCAGACTGGACCCTTTGGCGGGCTGGATTTGGCCCCCGGGCCGCATGTTTGACACCTGTGGATTACAGCGTAGCACTTCATAAGCATGACAAACTGGACTTACAATGTTTAACTGGACAATTCCCAACTCAACTTTCTCTTCTCTCTTACTTTCTCTCCTGCACTTAATCTCTTTATTCAACCATAACTCTAAGATTTTTTTTTCACAACTGTAAATCCACAAAAAGAATTCTCTGACAAATTTGCTTAAAGTTCAAGGCAGTGTCATCATTCGAAAGACATAGACCTGGGATTGTTGTAAATATGAGTCAAATTTAAGACTTTTTCAGACCTTTTTAAGACTACTTAGAACAGAATTTAATGCCCATTTCATGAAACGTCACCACTGTGGTGAATAAATATCTTCTTGGGAGCTCACAGGTTGTGTGGACCTTATCTTATTTTTTCTTTTTTTTTTTTCTTATTTCTTCTCTTTTTTTTTCTCTCTTTATGGGCTCAGCTGGCTGACAGGCAGCTGTCTGTACTAATAAGGCAGCAGCTGACACCAACTGTACTCCCAGTCATCATTGCCCATTTTTCTGACACCTTTGCTTGTGTATCGTCTTTTATTTGGACATTTTACCAGGGAGTATCTCGCACTACTTTTTTTTTTTTTTTTTTTTTTCCTACTTGTCTTATCCAGCGTCCTAACAGCAAAATGGTAGTCTGGTTCCTCCCCACAAATTTACTTTTCCAAGGGTAACTTCATAAAGTATACGAAGTGCCCTTTGATATTCTACCGTGTTTATTATGAGTTTTGTTGAACCACATTTCGATGCCGGACCTGACATGGGGGGTGGGGGTGGGAGGGTAGAAGAAGGAGAGAGAACAAGAGAGAAGAAGGTGGCGAAGACCCTCACAAGAAAGTATCAACAATACAAACAGCAACAACCATGGAGACAATTATAATGGTGACAATAACTACAACCAGAACTGAGTAAACTGGGCAGAAGAGAGAGAAAAAAAAACAAAAAAAAAAACAAAACAAACAAAACTACAAAAAAAACCCAAAACACAACAATGAGATACATAAGACCTATGAAATGAAGAATATAAGAAAGCATGAACAAAATATCGTATACCACGTTCGGACAAATAATATCTGTAACAAATAATACCAGTAACAAATCTTATCGTATTTTTTCATACATTTTTAGTTTAACAGCCTAAAAGAAGACTCATATTTTCTTCTTCTTCATAAGGTACATGTATATTATCCAAATTTTACTAGGATTATGTTCTACAAGTGACCTAAAGTGAACAGAAAAAGACAATAAAACAGCTGATCACACTTATTTTTATGGTTTAGCTTCAGTTAATGATATATTTTACTGACAAAAGTCACTTTTTCTTCAGTTTTCTCTGTTTTGATATAATAACCTTTGAATTTACTCTGAGTTTTCATGAATATTCAAATTAACCCTTTCACGCATAGCGGTCACTCCAGTGGACAGTTCTTCTACAGCTGTTTTCTTGTATATTCATGGGTTTTGTTGTTTTAGTTCCATATCAGCCAACACAGTGGACTCTTACGCATCATCTCAAACACTGACACTCATACCATTAATGTAACTTTGCTGGTCTTAATAAACCTGATC
This sequence comes from Sphaeramia orbicularis, assembly GCF_902148855.1. Lineage (NCBI taxonomy): Eukaryota > Metazoa > Chordata > Actinopteri > Kurtiformes > Apogonidae > Sphaeramia > Sphaeramia orbicularis. The sequence continues at coordinate 37,795,697 of NC_043976.1, read as the reverse complement.
TGCACTAACATGTTTAAATCGATTGCTAGTTGTTATTAGACTGTAATGAACAAGTTGTTGGGGGTTTTTTTTGTTGTTTTTTTTTGAGCAAAAAGGAGGGGTTTTTTTTGTTTTTTTTTTGTTTTTTTTATGTTATCTCCATGAAGTGAATAATAATTAGTATTAGGATATGGTAAAATGTGAGAAAACATCTGATTAGCAGCATTTAAAAAAATTTTTATCACATAGTTTTCCATATCACTTTCTGATATAAGGTTTACCAAAAAAAAAAAAAAAAAAACTCAAACACCTTGGTTTTTTTTTTCATGCCTAAAAGGGAAAAAAAACACTCAGGAAAAATATCTTGACAAAGGTTCTTATAATTCATGCATGAAAGGGTTAAATATCAGAAAATACAGTGAAAAAATGCAAAATACAGAGGATAATATTAGGATAAATGACGATAAATCACTTAAGAAAAGTTAAGTAGTGAGAAAAATTAAGTTGGGAAGTGATACAAAAGTAGCTCTGGGTCTTCATGGGTTAAAATCACACAACTTGCCAAAAAGAAAAAAAAAAAAGAACTGAAAACGTGGTGCAGCGAGTGAGCTTTAGTTGGGTAGCTTATTCTTTAGATGACAGGCACTCAGCAAACACAATGTAAAACCAGGCCATTAAGGGGCACTGGGACCAGTATGCCACGTCAGCACCGGGCCTTGTCCTCGTGTAATAATAACTTTCATAAGCCAAGACTCAGCATGGCACGAGAGAACACATCGAAATGTGCTCGGGTTTAATAAGATGTGGGCACGGCATAAAGAATTTAACCTGCCACTTGGCTCGACGCCGGCCCTGCTGCGACTCAGAGCAACAGTTAAAACTATTAGTCAGAGGCCACTTAGCTGAGGAGGAGGAGGCGCTTTTATTCAGTTTAGTGTGTTTAAAGCCGGAGCTGCAACAAACATGATCTACTTAGTTAATTGTTTGCTGGAAAATATACAAAAACAGTCAAGAGTGCTTCTAAAAACTAGAAGTAGACCGATATGAGATGAGATGAGATGAGATGAGATGAGATGAGATGAGATGAGATGAGATAAGATAAGATAAGACTTTATTTGTCCCACAAGGGGAAATTCCAGGTTACAGCAGCGAAGCACAAAAAGCACACAAGAGCAGAAGTGCAAAATCCAAAAAATAAAGACAGTCAAAAAAACTATTTCTACTATTTACTGTTTTCTCAATTGTCTTTATTTTAATGGGCTTTTGTGGGGTTTTCCAAAGGCCAATGCTGATGTAGATTTTTTAAAATTTTGATCAGCCGATGGTCGATATCTACGGCCAATTTTTGAGGCTGTTTTTTTTTTTAAAGCACACTGACCGTAAAATACAATTAAAACACTCAGATAATTAAGATTTTTATGCAGCAATATAAATGAAATTATTATTATTTTACTGCTGATCAAATATTGGCTTTCAAAAAAAAAAATTTAAGGCCGATGGACGATATTGAAAAAAAAAAAATGAATATATCGGCCCGATATATCAGCTGGCTAATATATTGGCCTACCTCTACTAAAAATCCAAGGTGTCATGTTGTTGTCTGGTCCAAAAACTTAAGATCTTCCCTTTACTGCAGAGGTGTCAAACATAAGGCCCGTGGACCAAAAACAGGGTTCGTACACATATTTTCAAAAATCCAAACAATAAAGACAGTCAAAATAACTATATATACTATTTACTGTTTTCTCAATTGTCTTTATTTTAATGGGCTTCTGTGGGTTTTTCCTAAGGCCAATGCTGATGCTGATTTTTTTAACTTTTGATCAGCCGATGGTCGATATCTACGGCCAATTTTTGAGGCTGTTTTTTTTTTAAAGCACACTGACCGTAAAATACAATTAAAACACTCAGATAATTAAGATTTTTATGCAGCAATATAAATGAAATTATTATTATTTTACTACTGATCAAATATTGGCTTTCAAAAAAAAATTTAAGGCAGATGGACGATATTGAAAAAAAAATCAATATATCGGCCCGATATATCAGCTGGCTAATATATTGGCCTACCTCGACTAAAAATCCAAGGTGTCATGTTGTTGTCTGGTCCAAAAACTTAAGATCCTCCCTTTACTGCAGAGGTGTCAAACATAAGGCCCGTGGACCAAAAACAGGGTTCGTACACATTTTTCAAGGTCAAATTCAAGCACTTTTTTGGGTTATTTTCCAAATTTTTCCAGCACAGCACCTTATTGCTGGAGTAAAATATATATCTATAGGAATACAAACACTCATGATTATTTTTTTCACTTTTTATCACAATGACCTACATTGTATTATGCTGTAAACATCTAAACTTAAGTTTCATAACAGAAAAAACTTTAGAAATTAAAGGAGAAGACAAACTTTTATCCAAAAAAAAGGAAGCCATTTGATGTTGCTCAGACACACTTGCATCGAGACAAAGATAAAAATGTACCTGGAGTTGACCTGAGAACACCTGGAAATTGTATTTTTTGTCATAAAGTTGCATTTTTCTAAATGTATCACCTCTGTGTAAGTAAATTTGGTTCACCATCTAACCTGGCAGAGTTAATATGAAAAATAAATCACATCAGAGTTATAATTGCAAGCACTTTCCAGACCTTGTCATTCCTCCCCACAGCTATCAGACTATACAACAGTTCACAGTAACCCTCCCCCATACCCCATACCATACCATGTACATGTGCAACCACAATGTAAATAAAATAAATATGTAAATACCACTTAGATTTTACATTTTAAGAATGTTTATAATTCAAATTCTCTATGTTTGCTCTGGTTGTCACAGGGGGGTGGGGAGTCAGCTTTGGAAGGAATTTGACTGGAAGGTTAAAATACGATTTTTCAGAACCCCATTAAAATCTTTTCTCTCTAAAAGCGGTGTTAGCAACAAGTGTTGGAGAAACTGTGGTCTTGTCGGTGATCAGACACACATATTTTGGGAGTGCCCCATTGTGAAACACTTCTGGACTAATGTAAAAGGCATATTGGATAGTTTACTTAAAGTGAACCTTTCTATGGACCCATTATTATTTTTACTGGACACATTCCCTGATGGTCTATCCCACGACCAAAAATTCATACTACATCTTCTGATGACGGCAAGAAAAATGATAATGTTATGGCTGAAACCTGAATCACCTACAACTGGACAATGGATACAAAAAATTAAACAAGTTTGTCTAATGGAACAGTTAACAGCACAGCTACAGCTGAAGACTCCGACCTTTGAAAGAAGATGGAGACCAGTATTCAGTCTTATTGGCATGGATATTTAAGCCTGGATTGTTTTTTTTTTCTCTCTCTCCTTTTCTTCATTGTAACCAAATACTTTATATTGTAATCTTGGGCCCAATCTCAGGACAAACGTTGTTACTCTGTACATTGTTTTTTTTAATTTTATTTTGTTTTCTTCAATAAAAGTAAAAAAAATAATAATAATAATTCAAATTCTCTATTTATATAACTATTTATATGAATGCCCAATTTCTTATTTTCCTTTATATTTCATTCTCACTTGTTGTATATTGCTGCCGTCAACTGTGAAATTTCCCCGTGGTGGGGTCAATAAAGTCTTGTATTATCTTATCTTGAAAACACATCATTGAAATTCAAGCATTTCCAAGGATTTCAAGCACACATATGAACCCTGAAAAACCAGCCCCCTGAAGGGTCTAATCCAGCCTGTGGGATGAATTTGTAAAATGCAAAAATGACACTGAAGATATTAACAATCAAGAATGTTACAATCCTTTGAGTTCATCTACCAAGTTGTTCAGACCAGTAATATACCATCATAATAATCTATAAATAATAACAACTGTTTGTCTTTGTTTTAGTATAAAAAAAGAAAAGTAAAATTACATGAACATTTTTACACCTACGTCTATCCTTTCACAAAAAATGTGAAGAACCTGAACAAACATGAACAAACTGAAATGTCTTGAGAATGTCTCTTACTGGGATTATGTTATAAAAGTGACCGAAAATGAACAGAAAAAGACAATAAAACAGCTGATCACAATTATTTCTATGAAAAACATTAATCATCAACCAAAGACCCTCATTAGAGTCTGTGTTTGTCTGTTATGGGCTTTTAATTCACTCCAGCAGAATCCAGCGAAAGGACACACTGTCTGTAGATGGAAATAGAACATTCTAAGACTTATTTTTGTTGACACAATTAATTACAATCCTAGTCACAATATGAGCCCAATTTCCATGTGCAGATTTAGTCGGATTTGGGGCGATCTAATTGTAGAAATGGAAAACAATTGTGATACGTCACTTTTTGTATTTTTATTGTGCTTTTGCAAGTTTGTACATTAGTGAGTAATTGATGTATTTTCTTTAATGATTCCCATATTTAACTACAATATGACTTTTTCCATGTTTTCAGGTGAATGTCCACTATTGAAAACAATAAAAAGAAAATTTCACAGATTATTCAGTATCTCTCTTTGCTCAGTCAGTAAATTCCAAACTGAATCACTGAATATACTGAGGTTGTGTTTATTATATGATTAAATTAACCTAAATACTCCTAAATCAACTCCTTTAACCCTTTTAAAACTGTCATTATAACTGGTCGCATATGTGTCTTCATGTTTTCTTTGCAATAAGTGTCAGAAAATGCTGTTTTTGCCAATTCTTTTGCAGCTTTGTTTTCAGGTAGAACTCACCTGAAATTTCTAGTAATTGTTAAAAATAAAAAATTGTGGTACTGTTTATCTTTCAAATGTTCATCGTGGTCGGTTTCAGATGCTGCAGCTCTTTCATAATTCATAGTTTGAGTTCTTGTTTGTTCAGTATTAATTGTCAGCCTTGTAAATTAGGGATGTCCTGATCCAATCTACAGATCGGTATTGGCTGCCGATCTGGTATTTTTTAGAAGATCGGATGAGATCGAATTTAGTCACGAGATCGGGCCGATCCGGACCCAGTTCTGGGGCGGGGGTAAAAACATGTCCTGCTCCCTCAAATTAAAGTTTCTGAAGGTACGGGAAAGGAGAATTAGTTGCACAACAGCAAGAGGCTTTGAGGAATTAGTAAAACATCTATAGGTTTCACTCTCACTTTAAGGTCTGGTAGTGATGCCTGAGTCAGGTTTTTTTCAACCTACGAGGCTTTTGTGGAATTATTTAGCCCAACCCAACCCACCCTGCAAATAATAAACTGACATTCTTTTGACCTGCCCCAACCCGACCTGCAAGTAACCCACTGATGTGCGCATCACTAATGGCGCAGAACACACCCCCATATAACACCTGGACGGACCTGTTCATAGACTGGCTACAGGAGTGGCAAACATACGGCCTGTGGGCCATAACCAGCCCGCCAAAGGTTGTAATTTGTCCCACAGTAGGAATTTGGAAAGTGCAAAAATTATACTAAAGTTATTATGAGTCAAAGGTGTCATACTTGTTTTAGTTCAGGTTCCACATTCAGCCCAATTGTGATCTACAGTAAAATAATAGCGTAATAACCTATAAATAATGACTTCAAATTTAAATTAAAATTTTATTGTAAAAAGTCAATATCGGATCAGTATCAGATCAGTATTGGCAAAACTAATCCAAAAAAATCGGATTGGAAGCAAAAAAAAAAAAAAAAAAACAGATCAGGACATCACTATTGTAAATCCAAGCTGGACTGACTGTACATATCCTGACCAAGGAAAATAAAATTCTCTCTTTGTGCAGTAATCTACACCTGGCTTTTCTGCCTCCATCCATAATAATATACATTATATAAACTGAATGTCACCTAAAATAAGCTTTTATTTGCAATATAGTACAGCAAACTATTACATGATCAAAAACAAATTAATTTTAACAAAAAAAAAAAAAGTCTCTGTTCTAAATGTCTGGGGTCGCCAGAAATGTGTGATGTTAAAATGGGGTCACGAGCCAAAAAAGGTTGGGAACCACCGGGTTAATGACACTAAAGCTCGTTCAGTGAGGATAACACAGCCCCACACTGCAGTGTATCAGGAGATGGTTCACTGGCATATCCACATTTCAGGCCAATATTCTGCTGTACTTCTAACAAACTGACATGAGAGTATGATGCTCTTCAGTATAAGTGAAGGGAGAGTGGGTTGCAATAGGAGAGGCTGTCAGTATGAGAATGAGACGTATCAAAGACCACCTGTTCCCGCCAACAGGCCGGACAGACAGCCTGTCAGACGCTCCCTGGCAGCCCAGACGTCTAATTGGACACAGGGCTGCTGACATCTCCTGACCACAGCTCTCTGAACGCCATCCAGGTTAAGTCTGTCAGTTAGCCTGGAGGCAGCCGCTCCACACTCCGGGCCCGCCGAGACTGCCATCGGGGCATTCATTTCCCCAGCAGGTAATAGCAACAAACATGCAACAAATACTGCTCACAGCACATCAACGCACGCTAAAGTGGGTTTTGTTGAATACTTACCCTAGGCTAGGTGCAATGCCACTTTCTATGAGAGGAACACTTGGCTGTTTGGTCTCTTGTTTTTTCTGCTCCCGTTTCTCATTTTTGTCACTGAAAAAAACAAACAAACAAACAAAAAAGAAACAATCAAACAGCAGCTTTTATCCTGGATAAAAGACCCATAGCTTATTATTTCATGGTTGCAATTTTGAGCAAATAAAAGCTTCCGGTTTCCCTACGGAAATGTTTTATGTACAGACGCAGTTCAGGCTCCGTTTGTTTGTATCCTCTGTATCTGTCGGGAATAAAATTCTACTGAAGTGCAAAACTAACTGGTGAGACTGATGCAGATAAAAAGCGTCTGTTATTCAGATGTATCAAGCAACTTACCTGTCTGATACTGGTGGGTCCTTTAATACTGTGACATGATCTTGCCCTTTTGCAAACTCTGCTACAAGTGTATGATCAAGGATCTCAAACTGATGGAGTCTTGTCAGAGCCTAAAAGAGATGTGAGAGGGGGTGAACATCACACTGCACCCAACATAAAAGTGTACAATAAGTGAACAAATGTTACTGGTCTAAACATCACTTTCTAAAGGGATTCACCTTTGACGCTGATTTCTCAGCCCTAAAGGTTGCAAAGGCTGCGTGTTTCTGCGGAGATGGAAGACAGAGTTCAGACATAAATGACGTACAAAAGGCGAAGTATGACAAGCAGGGTTCATACACATTTTTCAAGGTCAAATTCAAGCACTTTTAACTCTTTAAGTGCCAGACAGTTAAGGGGCTAATAAGCCTTAAAAGTGCCACAGAATTTGGACGTTTTTCAGTATTTCGCGTCGTTTTTATAATATTTGAAGAATCCTGCAGGAAACCGCTCGGTAACATCCGACCGATTCATTATTGATCGTAATTTGCATAATTTATAATAATAATAATAACTAGAAGCACTCGGAGAGCGCAGACCTCCGCCAAGGCTGATCAGTGGCCCCCCCTGTGGGCCCCCCCCCACGCCAAGGAGGTTATGTTTTTGCCAGGGTTTGTTTGTTTGTTTGTTTGTCTGTCTGTCTGTCTGTTTGTCTGTCCGTTAGTGTGCAACATAACTCAAAAAGTTATGGACAGATTTGGATGAAATTTTCAGGGTTTGTTGAAAATGGGATAAGGAAGAAATGATTAAATTTCGGTGGTGATCGGGGGTGGGGGGGCCCACGGGGGGGCCCATTTCCAACAAACCCTGAAAATTTCATCAAAATCTGTCCATAACTTATGTTGCACACTAACGGACAGACAAACAGACAGACAGACAGACAAACAAACAAACAAACCCTGGCAAAAACATAACCTCCTTGGCGGAGGTAATAATAATAATAATAATAATAATAATTTTTATTTATATAGCACTTTTCATACATTAAAAACTGTAGCACAAAGTGCTTTACATATCAGTTTAAAAATCAGTACCGCCCCCCACCCACACCCACCCACACCCACCCACTCACCCGCACACACACACACACACACATGCAAACCCACAAGCTCACACATACTTAAGAAGACTGACTGAGCACGGGTAGACCAGAACAAAAATGTACAAGTAAAAGTAAAACATCAATTTAGGAGGCGCTGTCTCAGGGAGCCATCCGCACCAGGAGGCAGCCGCCGACCCCGGCGACCAGGCACCAGCAACACAGCCCCGCATCCCAACTAGTGGGAGAGGGCCAACTGGGACCCCCACCCACCAGAAAGGAGCGGACCCCAGTGAGAGAAGGCGCCACAGCCCCTGGAGTCCACAGCCGCCCCCCGGCATGGAGGGCTCCCTCTGATGAAACACCGGAGAATAAGAAACATTAAAAAGATATAACAATATTATTCGGTCGCGTGACCTCAAATTCCCGTCTGCTTGGTCTCAAAAGGGGGACACGGAAAGAACGTCATCGAAATGTGAGAAAGAAATGGGGGTGGATGGTTTGTTTGTACACAAATATGGCGTGTTCTCCAAAGCCGATCTGATCGGCCCGTGGCACTTTACAGGTTGTTTTCGTAAAGCCGATTTAATCGGCCCATGGCACTGAAAGTGTTAAGGGTCATTTCCAAATTTTTCCAGCACAGCTCCTTATCACTGGGGTCAAATCAGGGATGTAAACAATTAATCGACTATCAATTAATTGTTGATAAGAATTTGCTCGATTAAATGATTAATTGTCAGTTAATAGGCTTAATGCACAGCCCCACTACTTCCTGAACTTCAGGTGGCATCTTGATTTCCCGTTTTTCATTATTGGACACACTAATTAATCCAGGTGTGCCTGCTACTTCTTATTGTGACAACTGATTAATTAGGCACACCTGGATTAATCAGTGTGTCCAACAATGAAAAACAGGAAATATAGGACCCACCTGAAGTTCAGGAAGTAGTGTAGGTGTGCATAAAGCCCATTGCCCTTCTCCACAGCCAGATTTGTGGTGTCGACAGTAGGGGGCGCCACTGCCTAAACCTGGCTTCATTGCTGAAGTTGATGCCATCCCAAGCCCGGTTGGGATGGCATCTCCGCTGAAATCTGGCTCCATCATGTCAGTGATGCAAAGACAGAAATGCCCATTTCGTCTAAACTGCCCCTCTTCAGATCCATTTATTTTATGTAATTTCTGTGCCGAACTTATTTAGCTCTACTCCATAAATGTCATTGCCTGTACTGTATCCAATGGTACAATAAATCAGTCATTAAGGAATATGATATGCTTTTTTCATGAAGTATATAAACAAAATTTAGCTTTTATTCTTATAGACCTGATTGAAAAGAGAAATTCAGGTTCTAAGGAAAATTGCCGCTTATCAATCGTTAATTGATCGATAAGGTCAACCAACTAATGATTAATGGATTAATCGATAATTTCCATCCCTAGGTCAAATAATATCTACAGGAATACATACACTTATGATAGGGCTGCATGATTAATCAATTTTAAATCAAAATTGGATTATTTAATTAGGTCAATGTTTAAAAAAGGGTAATCGACAAATCGAATGTCATCTCTCGTGTCTCCTCTGTCCTACCATAGGCTCCTCCTCCAGGCTACCGTACGCTCCTTCTCCTAAATGTAAAAGCGGTCTCCACAATCTTTGGTCTCCACACACCAGTACAAAAATGTTGTTTGCTAAGGAGTGGGAGAAGTTTGTGGCTAAAAATAGCAAAAGCAAGTCAGTTGTGTGCAATTGGTGCGTCTTCGAAGTTTCAAATGAAGATCAAACCATTCCTCGCTGCAAACTCAGCCCGAAGGTGGAATCAGTCAAAGACCGCAGCACAACCAACTTATTTCAGCGCCTCAAACACCATCACATGCCAGAGTGGGAGCAGTGCATTACATTGTGGGCTGCAGATGAAAACAATGTGCCGACTTCTGTTGTCTTTTGAAGTTCTACCCAAAAATCTAAATTTAAAATCGAGTTTTTAGAGGAGAGAAATTCGGATTTTATTTTTGACCCTAAGTCATTATTAGTATTTTTTTCACTAATCACAATGATGTACATTGTATTACGCTATAAACACTTAAAATTATGTTCCATAATAGCAAAAATTTTAGAAATTACAGGAGAACACAAAGTTTTATCCAAAAAATAGGGAAGCCACTCGGTGTTCTTCAAACACACTCGCACTGAGACAAAGATTAAAATAAAAATGTAGCTGAAGTCGACCTGAGAACACCCACTAATTTTCTTTTTTGACATAAAGTTTTATTTTTCAGAATGTATCACCTCTCTGTAAATAGCTTGGCTATAATTTCAAGCCCTTTCAAGCCCTTAAACTAAAATTCAAGCACTTTCCAGACATTGAAATTCAAGCATTTTTAAGGATGTCAAGCACCGTATAAACCCTGGATGAGGTGTCAGTGAGTCCAACCTACCAGACGACCTGTGCATGGGAGGACGCGGACTGATTCAGCTCCAAAATACCTCAGAAGGTCCTCCTTCTCATCACGGTTGAGCTCAGCAGGTAGGTGACGGATCAGCAGTGTCTTACTGCCATTTGTTTTCGCCTCCTCCTCATTCTTATCCATTTTACTGTAGGAAGGCAGATGAAGATACAGACAACTTCATGACACAGACATGATTAATAAGAAGCACATATCCATACATATTACTTAATGTACATTCATTTTAAATTAACACTGCCCGACTGAAGAACCTGAACTGTAGTACACCATTAAAACATTTTGCTCTCCAAGTACAGTTTCACTCATAGTTCCATCTGTTTCCAAAAGAAAAACGAGAGGCCTTTCACTATCAAATTCATCTCCTGTTCAACCAGCACCCACTTTGGATGTGTGACAGGAATGCATCAACATACTGGCCAGACATCGGCGTATAAGATGTGTTTTCACTGATGGCAGCAGCAAATATTGATCTGAATCTGTGTTCATTCAAAGATAATGTGATGAAGAGCTGAAAGTCTTTCAAATAGTGACAAGTTAAATATTTGGATAACGATGAACGATTATAATAATAATAATGGTGGGTTCTCTCTGGATACTCTGGCTTCCTCCCACCATCCAAACACATGCACTAATAGGCTGAATGGTTCATTTAATTGCCTGTAGGTGTGAATGCGAGAGTGATTGGTTGTTCCTCTCTATATGTCAGTCCTGCGATGAACCCCACCTTCACCTGAAATATAGTTGGATAGGCTCCAGCACCCCCACAGCCCTCTCAAGGATAAAGCGGTTCACAAGATGAATGAATGAATGAATACTAATGGTTTCTTTGTTAAGAGGAAGATAAAAACCAACAAAAACAAAATGCTGAAACAATAACACTGGTATCAACCTTAAATGTTGGCATCTAAAGTTTGCTATCGGTGCATCCCTCACATGTGAGGCTCAGAGATTTATATTAAATTAAATATTAACAATATTGCATATAGCAGAAAACCAGATTTAAATCACAAGTGTTGCAGTGTTTCTCATTACAGCAAACTGTATTATACTATTGAAATGACGTAGAGACACCACAGCAGCCAACAAATTATATGATTCAGCTATAAGGAAACTTTACTGTTTGGTACAAACACCAGTGATCACATCACATTATCACTGTTTTTCAAGGATTACCATCGTCACTAAAATCCTGACCTTTCTGTTGTTTTCGCGGACTAAGGTTCTGTCTGGGTTTCATTACTTTCCTTAAATTAGTGGAAGACAAAGCTGAACAGGTGGGACAAGAATGAATGAATAACTGTATTGTTTCGCCATCATTATTACCTTCCACAGGCGTTACACAAGATCCAAAACTACTTAAGTCCACAGGGGAGCGACTGCAGCCAATAACTGACTTTGGATGCCCTCCACCATTAAATTGGTTTAGGTTGAGCCTAAAATAGTTCGATGCTGCACTTAAGTTTTTTAATGGTTTGGAAACTTCTGGATTCAAACCACCGCCTCAAAGTCTGTAAAATAATTGCAATCAATGTCTTGGTGAACCATTCACTCATAACTTAACATCCAAACTGAACACTATGCTCTCAGAACCCAGGATTTCTTATGATTCATTGAGGATCCACAACTAGACAACTTTATAGCCTTTACTTGTCAAGTTCCTCTCCACTGGAACCACCTCGAAGTTTGATTTTAGGAGGCACAAACCCTCTCTTCTTATTAAAAAAATATTATATAAGCCTCTCTTGCACTTTTACCTTGGTCTCACTGGCAATCGAGCCTTTATGTGTAAGTAACATATGGATTTATGCTATTTCTTTTCCTTTTTACTATGTATGTTTTTTATCCTATTGACCTAGTTTTTGTGTCCTTAACCCTATTATGCACGAATTATGAGAACCTTAACCAAAATGTTTTCCTGAGTGTTTTTATTCCTCTTTAGGCATGAAAAAAACAAGGCGATTGAAAATTTTCTTCTGAAAAATAAATAAATTAAAGAATTAAAAATAATAATAATAATAATAATAATAATAATAATAATAATAATAATAATAATGAAAAAAAATTCTTATGAACTTATTTTTCATGAAGTTGCAAAAATGTCCACTCAGCTGGACACCACACGTTTAATTTTTGACGCACAGAAACATGAATTTACTGATAAATTGTGTGAAAACTATGGGGAGGGCTTGTGATTCTGGGGGTTTATGCTCAGGAGAGATCTACATAATGTTCCCAATTCATGTCAGAAAAGATATGTAGTGTCTTAAAACTTTAATAAAATATGTGTAAAACAAAACAAACAAACAAAAAAACAACAAAAAGAACAACAAAATCCATGAATATACAAGAGAACAGCTGTAGAATAGCTGTCCACTGTAGTGACCAGTATGCATGAAAGGGATAATTTTTGAAGCAAAGAAACATGTATTTACTGATACTCTGTGTGAAAACTATGAAATAATTTCTTAAATGTTGTTAATCTGATGTTTTGTCACATTTTAACATACTCACTTTATGGAGATTATATGCAAAAAAAAAAAAAAAATTATTATGTTAACCCTTTCATGCACGAATTATGAGAACCTTAATCAAAATTTTTTCCTGAGTGTTTTTATTCTTCTTCAGGCATGAAAAAAAAACAATGCGATTGAAAATGTTCTTCTGAAAAATAAATTTTAAAAAATAAAATAATTTTAAAAATTTAAAAAATACATTGAAAAAAAATAATAATGAAGAAAAACAAATTCTTATCAACCTATATTTCATGAAGTTGCAAAAATGTCCACTCAGTGGGACATCACACGTTTAATTATAATATACAAGAGAACAGCTGTAGAATAGCTGTCTACTGTAGTGACCAGTATGCATGAAAGGGATAATTTTTGAAGCAAAGAAACATGTATTTACTGCTACACTGTGCGAAAACGATGAAATAATTTCTTAAATGTTGTTAATCTGATGTTTTGTCACATTTTAACATACTCACTTTATGGAGATTATATGCAAAAAAAAATTATGTTAATGACAGTCTAACAACAATAACAACCGCCTGATTTACACTCAAACATGTTAGTGCAGATCAGGTTTATCTAGAACAGCAAAGTTACAGTAATGGGATGAATTGCAGTGTATGAGTTGATGCATAAGCTTCCACTATGTTGGCTGATATGGAACTAAAACAACTAAATCCTTGAAAATACGATAACTGTTCACTGTAGTGACCACTATGCATGAAAGGGTTAATAAACCAAGAGTGAATAGAATTTCTGTCATATGGGTTGTACTTTCATCTCCAACTTCATGCAGGCATCTCCATCTTTGAAAACTAATGTTAACCCCAACAAGCAGAGTGTTTGTTTTTTCTCTGTGCTGTTCTTTTCTCTCTCCTCTCTAGAGAGTTAAGTTTTCTGAGGTTTCCAATTAAGGAGAATTTTTCCATCTGGGTGTTGTTCAGAGTTTGGTAATGAATCACTCCTATGTTGTATCTATATTGTACTTTAGCGACATATAAATAAAGTTTAACCAAGTCGAAATGAACCAAGCCTGACGGAGAGGTTTTGTTACTTTTTTTCCACATGCAAAACTAAGGAAACCCACAATTTATTGAAATAAAAATGCTGTAAAACACTCAAACGAAGAGCAAACTTTAGCTAATTGCTAACCTCTACTGCTCTACAAATACAAAAAAAATGTTCAACTTTCGCCTTTTACGTCACCTCAACATAAATATCTCTACATTCCCCGGTAAATATCTTAAGCGCTGCATGTAATATATATCACAAATTACTGAATAATTCCACCTAAAAACTCATAAAATGTAGCTGTCAGTGTTAGCTTACCTGTCTGCAGTAGCGGCTACAAAACAAACCCACTTCCGGTTTCCTCACGTGTAAGTTTAAACAGGAGAAGGGCGACACCACCATCTGTCGGACAGGAGGGGGTACTGCAACCACACCATAGTGAAAACAGTTTCTATTTTATTGTCCCAAAGTGGATTCATTAATAAGTTTGAAATACAGTGTACATATAACTTGACAGTGGTAGTTCTTAATTAGTTTATTATTAATTTGTGCTAAAGATGAATACAGGAAAAATAATGGATGTTTACTGTCCTCCAGTGGATACGATGGAAAGCTTCGACATATTATTTATATTAACCCTTTCATGCACAGTGGTCGCTCTAATGCACAGTTCTTCTCCAGCTGTTCTCTCTTAGTTGTTTTGGGTTTTTTTTTTTTTTTTTTTGTGCATATTATCTCCATGCAGGTATGTTAAAATGTGAGAAAACATCAAATTAGCAGCATTAAAAATGTTTGTATTTCATAGTTTTCACACAGTATATCAGTAAATACAAGTTTCTTTGGTTCTTTGGTCCAGCTGAGTGGACATTTTTGTAACTCCGTAAAAAATAGGCTAAAAAAAATTAATAGAATTGTTATTTTATGCCTAAAGAGGGATAAAAACACTCAGAAAAAAAAAATCTTGATTAAGGTTCTCATAATTCATGCATGAAAGGGTTAAAACAATGAAATAAAATCTGACATGTCACATTTTAATCTCACATTTTAACATATTCTAATGCTAATTATTATTCTTTTCATGGAGATAATATGCAAAAAAAAAAAAAAAAAAAAAAAATTAAAAAATAAAAAATATTTCCCTAACCAATAACAGTTGATTTACACTGAAACATGTTACTGCAGATCAGGTTTATCAAGAACAGCACAGTTACAGTACAGTGCACGAACATGTTTCAGTGTAAATCAACTGTTCTTCAACTGCGATACTCATTAATTAACCCTTTCATGCACAGTGGTCACTCCAGTGGACAGTTCTTCTCCAGCTGTTCTCTTGTATATTCATGGGTTTTGTAGTTTTAGTTCCATATCAGCCAACACAGTGGACACTTATGCATCATCCCAAACACTGTAATTCACACCATTACTGTAACTTTGCTGTTCTAGATAAACCTGATCTGCAGTAACACGTTTGAGAGTAAAAAAAAAAAAGCTTATTGTTATTAGATTGTAATTAACAGTTGTTGTTTTTTTGTTTTTTGTTTTTTTGCATATTATCTCCATGCAGGTATGTTAAAATGTGAGAAAACATCAAATTAGCAGCATTAAAAATGTTTGTATTTCATAGTTTTCACACAGTATATCAGTAAATACAAGTTTCTTTGGTCCAGCTGAGTAAACATTTTTGTAACTCCATAAAAAATAGGCTAAAAAAATTAATAGAATTGTTATTTTATGCCTAAAGAGGGATAAAAACACTCAGAAAAAAAATCTTGATTGAGGTTCTCCTAATTCATGCATGAAAGGGTTAAAACAATGAAATAAAATCTGACATGTCACATTTTAATCTCACATTTTAACATATTCTAATGCTAATTATTACTCTTTTCATGGAGATAATATGCAAAAAAATAAAAAAAAATTTAAAAAAATAAAAAATATTTCCCTAACCAATAACAGTTGATTTACACTGAAACATGTTACTGCAGATCAGGTTTATCAAGAACAGCACAGTTACAGTACAGTGCACGAACATGTTTCAGTGTAAATCAACTGCAATACTCATTAATTAATCAAAATTTTTTCCTGAGTGTTTTTATTCCTCTTTAGGCATGAAAAAAACAAGGCGATTGAAAATTTTCTTCTGAAAAATAAATAAATTAAAGAATTAAATTTAAAAAAAAAAAAACATTAAAAAAAATAATAATAATGAAAAAAAAATTCTTATGAACGTATTATTGATGAAGTTGCAAAAATGTCCACTCAACTGGACACCATGTGTGCATGAAAGGGTTAACAGTTTTCTTAATCAACTTTTTTTTTTTTTTTTTTTTTGCATATTATCTCCAAGAAGTTAGTAATAACCAGTATTAGACTATGTTAAAATGAGAGAAAACGTCAGATTAGTTGCATGAAAAACATTTTTGTTTCATAGTTTTTCTTTTTCCCACTCCAAATTTTTCTTCTTCCCTCTTCTTTTCGAG
This sequence comes from Sphaeramia orbicularis, assembly GCF_902148855.1. Taxonomy (NCBI): domain Eukaryota; kingdom Metazoa; phylum Chordata; class Actinopteri; order Kurtiformes; family Apogonidae; genus Sphaeramia; species Sphaeramia orbicularis. The sequence goes on along the minus strand of NC_043976.1, from coordinate 37,779,326 downwards.
TTTAGATGAATGATTTTGGAATTTTGAATTTGCATGTTTTCTGTAAATGCTCAAAATAAACAAAAAATGAATGAATGAATGAATGAATAGTTTTCACACAGTATATAACTTTCTTATGATGGACTTTAACCCTTTCATGCACGAATTATGAGAACCTTAATCAAATATTTTTCCTGAATGTTTTTATTCTGCTTTACGTATGAAAAAAAACAATGCGATTGAAAAATTTCTTCTGAAAAAAAATAAAAATAATAAAAATAAACTTTTTTAAAAATTAAAAAAAACCTCAAAAATACATAAAAAAATAAAATAAAAATAAAAATAATAATAATAATAATAATAATAATAATAATAATAATAATAATAATAATAATGAAAAACAAAAATTCTTATGAACCTATTTTTCATTAAGTTGCAAAAATGTCCATATAATAATAATAATAATACCATATAATAAGAATAAGAATAAGAATAATACATTTTATGTATAGGCACTTTTCAGGACACTCAAGGTCACCGTACAAAGTTATTAAAAATAAATAAAACACAATTAATTAAAACACAATTTTTAATTTTTGACGCACAGAAACATGAATTTACGGATAAATTGTGTGAAAACTATGGGGAGAGCTTATGATTCTGGGGGTTTATGCTCCGGAGAGATCTACATAATGTTCCCAATTCATGTCAGAAAAGATATGTAGTGTCTTAAAACTTTAATGAAGATATGTGTAAAAAAAAAAAAAAAAAAAAAAAAAAAAGAACAACAGAATCCATGAATATACAAGAGAACAGCTGTAGAATAGCTGTCCACTGTAGTGACCAGTATGGATGAAAGGGTTAATGCTTAACTAATGCTTCATAGTGTGTACTTATTATAAAGTGTTACTAGTTATTTTAACCCTTTCATGCACGAATTATGAGACCCTTAATCAGATTTTTTTTCCTGAGTGTTTTTACTCCTCTTTAGGCGTGAAAAAAACAATGCAATTGAAAAATTTCTTCTGGAAAAAAAAAAAAAAAAAATCAAATAATTTAAAAAATGTAAAAAATACATCACAAAAAATAAATAAATAGATAAATAAATAAAAATAACAATAACAATAATAATAATAATAATAATAATAATAATAATAATAATAATAATAATAATAATAATAATAATAAATCTTATGAACCTATTTTTCATGAAGTTGCAAAAATGTCCACTCAGCTGAACACCACACGTTTCATTTTTGACACAGAAACATGTATTTACTGATAAATTGTGTGAAAACTATGGGGAGGGCTTGTGATTCTGGGGGTTTATGCTCAGGAGAGATCTACATAATGTTACCAATTCATGTCATAAAAAATATGTAGTGTCTAAAAAACTTTAATAAAGACATGTGTAAAAAATAATAATAATAAATAAAAAAAATCCATGAATATACAAGAGAACAGCTGTAGAATAGCTGTCCACTGGAGTGACCAGTATGCATGAAAGGGTTAATGCTTAACTAATGCTTCATAGTGTGTACTTATTATAAAGTGTTACCAGTTATTTTAATTATTACATGAAATCCTGCACGTCTCAGTCTGTAAAAAGCCTGACATGGTTAAAAATATTTAGTTGTTGTGTTTCACCAGCAGGTGTCAGCCTCACCATATGGAATAACAGCTTTAACACATCTGACTTCTCCAATAACTGCATCATTTTACAGTCACAGTACACATCTAATATTAAAAAAAAAAGTCAAGAATTAATCAAATTATGCTTTTTTTTTTTTAATGTTTTAGCTTATTTAAAAAACACTGGTCCTTATACTATTTGAGTTGTTGCTTGTTCATGGGTGTGTGTTTTTGGCCTGTGGTGGATTTTTGCTTTGCTGTTTAATGCTATTATATCATTATTACAGTGATTGGGTTACAGGCATGTCCTTCTGCAGCCCGGCCTTATGAAGACCTTCAGCTTCCCATCCGCACCCCCGACAAAATCTCCCTTACACTTCTCGAGGTGCCTCCAAATTCCTGGCCAAATGAAGCCTTTTCTTTGAGGAGCAACGCAAGGGCATTCCTCATCAGGGGGACACAATACCCCCTTTCACCATGGCTTGGCTCTGAAATTTCACAGGTGATGGGAGGAACGGCAGACATTCGATCCTCCCACCTCCCTCCGGAGTCGAGCAGAGGGAAAGCCAAGGGAGAAGGGAGATGCTGACTGGGAATATGGGGAAGAAAGTCACTGGGAATGAGAGAATATGAGCATTTTTAGGACAAACGTGACTGTAGCCATGTGTTATAGAAGCTTCTAACTGCATTATTTTAACCCTTTCATGCACAGTGGTCACTCCAGTGGACAGTTCTTCTCCAGCTGTTCTATTGTATATTCATGGGTTTGGTTGTTTTAGTTCCATATCAGCCAACACAGTGGACACTTATGCACCATCCCATACACTGTCATTCAAACCTTTACTGTAACTTTGCTGTTCTTCATAAACCTGATCTGCACTAACATGTTTGAGTGTAAATCAATTGTTATTTGTCAGACAAGAAGGTTTTTTTTTGCATATTATCTCCATGAAGTGAGTAATTACTAGCATTAGAATATGTTAAAATGTGAGAAGACATCAGATTAGCAGCATTAACCCTTTCATGCATACTGGTCACTACAGTGGACAGCTATTCTACAGCTGTTCTCTTGTATATTCAAGGATTTTGATGTTCTTTTCGTGTTTTTTTTTTTTTTTTTTCACACATATCTTTATTAAAGTTTTAAGACACTACGTATCTTTTCTGACATGAATTGGGAACATTATGTAGATCTCTCCTGAGCATAAACCCCCAGAATCATAAGCCCCCCCCCCCCCCCCCATAGTTTTCACACAATTTATCCATAAATACGTGTTTCTGTGCGTCAAAAATTAAACACATAGTGTCCAGTTGAGTGGACATTTTTGCAACTTCATGAAAAATAGGTTCATAAGATATTATTATTATTATTATTATTATTATTATTATTATTATTATTATTATTATTATTATTATTATTATTATTACCTCCGCCAAGGAGGTTATGTTTTTGCCAGGGTTTGTTTGTTTGTTTGTCTGTCCGTTAGTGTGCAACATAACTCAAAAAGATATGGACAGATTTGGATGAAATTTTCAGGGTTTGTTGGAAATGGGATAAGGAAGAAATGATTACATTTTGGTGGTGATCGGGGGTGGGGGGGCCCACGGGGGAGGCCACTGATCAGCCTTGGCGGAGGTCTGCGCTCTCCAAGTGCTTCAAGTTATTATTATTATTATGTATTTTTTTCATGTTTAAAATTCTTTTTATTAATTTTTTTTTTTACATTTACAGGGTGGGGAAGCAAAATTTACAATGAACATTTAGTTGTTTTTTCTCAGCAGGCACTACGTCAATTGTTTTGAAACCAAACATATATTGATGTCATAATCATACCTAACACTATTATCCATACCTTTTCAGAAACGTTTGCCCATATGAGTAATCAGGAAAGCAAACGTCAAAGAGTGTGTGATTTACTGAATGCACTCGTCACACCAAAGGAGATTTCAAAAATAGTTGGAGCGTCCATAAAGACTGTTTATAATGGAAAGAAGAGAATGACTATGAGCAAAACTATTACGACAAAGTCTGGAAGATACTATTAAAGAAGAATGGGAGAAGTTGTCACCTGAATATTTGAGGAACACTTGCGCAAGTTTCAGGAAGCGTGTGAAGGCAGTTATTGAGAAAGAAGGAGGACACATAGAATAAAAACATTTTCTATTATGGACATTTTCTTGTGGCGAATAAATTCTCATGACTTTCAATAAACTAATTGGTCATACACTGTCTTTCAATCCCTGCCTCAAAATATTGTAAATTTTGCTTCCCCACCCTGTATTTCTTTTTCAGAAGAAAATTTTCAATCGCATTGTTTTTTTTCACGCCTAAAGAGGAATAAAAACACTCAGGAAAAAAATTTTGATTACGGTTCTCATAATTCATGCATGAAAGGGATATTCGTGGGTTTTGTTGTTTTAGTTCCATGTCCGCCAA